>NC_041385.1:218328962-218342460 GCF_002162155.2 Triticum dicoccoides
AAGCAAAAGCGTAAGGCTGAAGCTGCAGGCCCCGCTGAAGCCGCAATCCTGAATGCACGAGGAGGAAAGTTTAAAGGAAAGCCCAAAGGGCAATGGACACGCAAGAAGGTAAAAGATCAGTCAGAGCAAGACATCCTGGATTTGCCGTGTCACATTCACACGAAGAAGGATGAAGAGAGTGTAAATTTATTCTGCCCAAGCATACCACTCGATAGTGTAGACTCCTGATTCAACAATTTCGAGAGGGTCAGCCTAGTGAGAAGGACTTTGATAAGGAAGAAGAAGATGAGGAAAAGGATGATAGTTACCCGAAGGTCAATGCTAACTTGGTGATTTTTGCTGATGTTGAGAGCAAAAGTCGACTAAAAGTCATTAACAGAGAAGTGAATATGGTTGCTCTAGCAACTACGACGTACTTGAAGTGGTCGAAGACTCTCATTACATTCGACCAGTCAGATCACCCAGCGCACGTTACTACCCCCGGGCGGCAAGCATTGTTGGTCGACCCAGTCGTTGGGGGCACCCAACTGACTAAAGTTCTTATGGATGGCAGCAGTGGTCTAAACATTCTGTATGCTGAGACCCTCCAAGGGATGGGCATTCCGGTGTCCAAACTCAGTGAGAGCAACATGCAGTTCCACGATGTCATCCCAGGGAGAAAGCAAAGTCACTCGGGCAGATTGCTCTTGATGTGGTTTTTGGTGATTCCAAGAATTTCCGCAAGGAGAAGTTAACGTTCGAGGTGGTGGATTTCCATGGTGCCTATCATGCTATTCTGGGCAGGCCCGCATATGCTTGTTTCATGGCCCGACCATGTTACATGTATCTCAAGTTGAAGATGCCCGGACCCAGAGGTGTGATCATAGTCACGGGAAATAGGCAGAGAGCAGAGGAGTGCCTTCAAAAAGGCTCAAAAATTGCTGATGAGCAAATGGCAGTAGTAGAGATGGAGGAATACAAGAAAAATGCTGATCCGATTGATTTGTTGCGAACTAAGAAGCCTTCTTTAGAATCCACATTTCAGTCGGCAGGCGAGACAAATCCAGTCCACATTCACTCGGAAGACCCCACTGCTGCTCCGACCCACATCTCAACGACACTCGACAGCAAATAGGAAGCCGCGCTCATCCAGTTCCTCCGTGAGAACTAGGACATCTTTGCATGGAAACCATCAAACATGCCAGGTGTACCCAGGGGGCTGGATGAGCACCGTTTGCGTGTCAACCCAAAAGAAAAACCTATGAAAGAGCATCTCCGACGGTCCATCGTGGAAAAAAGGAAGGCGATTGGTTAGAAAGTGGCTCGGCTCCTGGCAGCTAAGTTCATACGGGAGATATACCACTCCGAGTGGCTCGCCAACGTCATCATGGACCCTAAGAAAGATGATTCATTTCGTATGTGCATAGATTTCAAGCATATCAATCGGGCATGCCTAAAAGATCATTTCCCTCTCCCCGCATTGATCAGATTGTCGACTCAACTGCAGGGTGTGAGCGTTTGTCTTTTTTGGATGCATATTCCGGGTGTCATCATATCCGTCTGTATGGACCCGATGAAATAAAAACGGCCTTCATCACCCCATTCAGGTGTTTTTGCTATGTCACCATGCCTTTTGGTCTCAAGAATGCTGGAGCCACGTTCATGCGCATGATCCAGAAGTGCCTGCTCACTCAAATCAGTCAAAATATGGAAGCATACATGGATGATATCATGGTCAAGTCACACGAGAGTTGCGACCTGCTGACTGACCTCGCTGAAACCTTCGCCAATCTAAGAAGACATGACATCAAGCTCAATCCGTCCAAATGTACATTCGGAGTCCCAGGTGGAAAGTTACTCGGTTTTCTCGTTTTCGAACAAGGGATTTATGCAAACCTAGAAAAATTGGAGCAATTCTCCGAATGAAACGCCCTATGCGTGCGCATGATGTTCAGAAGCTTACAAGTCGTTTGGCTGCATTGAGTCGATTCATCTCTCATCTCGGTGAAAAGGCATTGCCTCTTTACCGACTGATGAAAAAGTCAGATACATTCGAGTGGACTCCTGAAGCGGAAGCAACATTTGTAGAGATCAAAGCCTTTTTTTCCACCCAGCCGGTGCTTGCTGCCCCAGTCAGCAAAGAGCCTCTATTGTTATATATTGCAGCCACTGCATAGATTGTTAGCACAGTGCTCACAGTCGAGCGTGAGGAAGAAGGCAAGGCCTATAAAGTTCAACGCCCAGTGTATTACGTTTTTGAAGTCTTGACTCCGTCCAAGCAAAGGTATCCACATTACTAGAAGCTTGTCTACGGAACACGAAGAAAGTTGCACATTACTTCGCGGACCACTCGGTTTCAGTCATCAGCGACGCTCCATTGTCAGAAATTCTGAACAATCGAGATGCAACCGGTTGAGTACTAAGTGGGCAATACAACTTCTCCCTATGGATATCAAGTTTGAAGCAAAAAAGGCAATTAAGTCTCAGGAAATTACAGATTTCTTAGCCTAGTGGATCGAGCAACAGCGACCAACTCAAGTTCACTCAGAACACTGGACCATGTTCTTTGATGGATCTAAGATGTTAATGGTTCTGGTGCTGGAGTGGTCCTGGTGTCCCCAAGAGGCGACAAACTCAGTTATGTTCTCCAAATTCACTTTGATTCCTCCAACAATGAAGCTGAGTACGAAGCACTTCTGTATGGGTTACGTATGGCCATCTCACTTGGTGTCCGTCGCCTGATGGTTCACGATGACTCAGATTTGGTGGTCAATTAGGTGATGAAGGAGTGGGATATCAGGAGCCCTGCCATGACTGGATACTGCAATGCAGTAAGGAAATTGGAAAATAAGTTTGAAGGATTAGAGCTCCACCACATACCACGACTCAAGAATCAAGCAACTAATGATCTGGCAAAAATAGGTTCCACTCGGAAACCTATTCCCGGTAATGTGTTCTTGGAACATCTCCACACCCCATCAGTACAAGAAGGTCCCTTTATAGAGGAGCCCCCACAACCAATAAGTGCTACCAATCCAACTGAGGTCGAAGTGACAGTAGTCGACTTAATCATGGAGATTTTGGTAATCACCCCCGACTGGACGGTGTCGTATATTGCATACTTGCTTAGGCAGGAGCTTCTAGAAGATGAAGTCGAGGCACGTCAGATCGTCCGCAGGTCAAAAGCCTTCATAGTTATAGGTGGACAACTTTTCAGAGAAAGTGTTACTGGCATAGCTCAGCGATGTATCTCTCCAGAAGAGGGTCGACTGATCTTGAGCGAGATTCACTCAGGGACCTGTGGTCACCATGCATCCTCCCGGACCATCATGGACAAAGCATACCGAGCAGGATTCTAATGGCCACGAGCCAATGAAATGGCAAAAGAGATCATCGAGAAGTGCGAAGGTTGCCAGTGTTACTCGAACATGTCTCACAAGCCCGCATCAACCTTGAAAACTATTCCACTCGTCTGGCCATTTGCTGTGTGGGGACTGGACATGATTGGGCTGCTAAGGACCAGTAGAAGTGGCTTCACTCATTTGCTCATGGCAGTCGACAAGTTCACTAAGGGAATTGAAGCCAAGCCTATCAAGAATCTTGACTCAAGCACAACCATCAGTTTTATCAGAGTTGGTGTTCTGGTACAGAGTTCCGCACATCATCATCATGGACAACGGCTCAAACTTTGATTCTGATGAGTTTAGAGCATCCCATGCTTCCCAAGGCACTCGGGTCGACTATGCATCTGTTGCCCACCCGTAGTCGAATGGACAGGCTGAACGAGAAAATGGTTTGATTCTCCAAGGGCTGAAACCCCGATTGATGTGTGACCTCAAGCATGCAATCGGAGCTTGGGTGACTGAGTTGAGGTCTGTTCTATGGGGATTGAGGACGACTCCCAACCGATCGACTGGCCAAACCCCTTTCTTCATGGTTTACGGAGCTGAAGCCGTGCTTCCAAGTGATCTGCTGCACAATGCTCCCCGAGTGGAACTTTTCTCAGAGGCCAAAGCAGAACAAGCACGTCAGGACACCATTGATCTCCTGGAGGAAGAGTGAGAGATGGCTTTGATCCGGTCGACTATCTATCAGCAAGACCTTCGTCGATTCCATGCCCGAAATGTCAAAGATCAAGCATTTCAAGAAGGAGATCTAGTGCTCCGAGTGAATCAGCAACGGCCTCATAAGCTCGCCCCTGCCTGGGAAGGCCCCTTCATTGTCACCAAGGTGCTCCACAATGGGGCATATCACCTCTACAATGTGGCCAGGAAGAAAGACGAGCCGCGCTCTTGGAACACGGATCTGCTCCGCCGCTTTTATACCTAACCACTTGGATTGACGAGATGTAATAAGAATACTTTTAGATTGTTTATCAAAGACATGATTCTTGAAGTCTGATTGTTCTCACATACACGTGTGTTCAAATCCCCCAGTGGGTGGCTTAGCCGCAAACCTGTTTCGCCTAAGTTTCAAAAAACACTCTGAGTGAAGAGCAACCCTCTCACTCGGGGGCTTAGCCGCGACCTGTTTCGCCTAATTTAAAAAAAACACTCCGAGTGAAGAGCAACCCTCTCACTCGGAGGCTTATCTACGAACCAGATTCGCCTAAGTTTCAAAAACACTCCGAGTGAAGAGCAACCTATTCGGGAACGTAGGATGCAATTTCAAAAAAAATCCTACGATCATGCAAGATCTATCTAGGAGATGCATAGCAACAAGAGGGGGAGAGTGTGTCCACGTACCCTCGTTGACCGAAAGCGGAAGCATTAGGTTAACGCGGTTGATTTAGTCGAACGTCTTCACGATCCAACTGATCTAGCACCGAACGTATGGAACCTCCGAGTTCAGCACACCTTCAGCTCGATGACGTCCCTCGAACTCTTGATCCAGCAGAGGGTCGAGGGAGAATTTTGTCAGCACAACGGCATGATGACAGTGTTGATGTTGTGATCCGCGTAGGGCTTCGCCTAAGCACTACGATGATATTATTGGAGGAGTAAACGGTGGAGGGGGGCAACGCACACGGCTAAGACAATGTTGTGCTTTTGGGGTGCCCCTGCCCCCGTATATAAAGGAGGGGGAGGAGGTCAGACAACAGGGGGCGCGCCATGGAGGGGGAGTCCTACTAGGACTCCAAACCTAGTAGGATTGCCCCACCCCCCCCCCACTTTTTCCTTTTTCCAGAGTAGCAAAGGGGGAAAGGAGAGGGAGTAGGAGAAGGAAAAGGGGGGGCGCCGCCCCCGCCCCTTGTCTAATTCAGATTGGCAAGGGGGGGCGCGCGCCACCTCCTATGGCCGGCCCTCTCTCCTCCACTAAGGCCCATGTTGGCCCATTACTCTCCTAGGGGTGTTCCGGTAACCTCCCGGTACTCCCAAACTTATCCAAAACTTCTCAAAACCATTCCGATGTCCGAATGTAACCTTCCAATATATCAATCTTTACCTCTTGACCATTTCAAGACTCATCGGCATGTCCGTGATCTCATCCAGGACTCCGAACAAACTTCGGTCACCAAAACACATAACTCATAATACAAATCGTCATCGAACGTTAAGCGTGCGGACCCTACAAGTTCGAGAACTATGTAGAAATGATCGAGACACATCTCCGGTCAATAACCAATAGCAGAACCTAGATGCTCATATTGGTTCCTACATATTCTACGAAGATCTTTATCGGTCAAACCGCATAACAACATACGTTGTTCCCTTTGTCATCGGTATGTTACTTGCCCGAGATTCGATCATCGGTATCTTCATACCTATTTCAATATCGTTACCCGCAAGTCTCTTTACTCGTTCCGTAATTCATCATCCCATAACTAACTCATTAGTCACATTGCTTGCAAGGCTTATAGTGATGAGCATTACCGAGAGGGCCCAGATATACCTCTCCGATACACAGAGTGAAAAATCCTAATCTCGATCTATGCCAACCCAACAAACACCTTCGGAGACATCTGTAGAGCATCTTTATAATCACCCAGTTATGTTGTGATGTTTGATAGCACACAAGGTGTTCCTCCGGTATTCGGGAGTTGCATAATCTCATAGTTAGAGGAACATGTATAAGTCATGAAGAAAGCAATAGCAATATAACTTAACGATCATTATGCTAAGCTAACAGATGGGTCTTGTACATCACATCATTCTCTAATGATGTGATCCCGTTCATCAAATGACAACACATGTCTATGGTCAGGAAGCATAACCATCTTTGATTAACGAGCTAGTCAAGTAGAGGCATACTAGGGACACTTTGTTTTGTCTATGTATCCACACATGTACTAAGTTTCCGGTTAATACAATTCTAGCATGAATAATAAACATTTATCATGATATAAGGAAATATAAATAACAACTTTATTATTGCCTCTAGGGCATATTTCCTTCAGTCCCCAACTTGCACTAGAGTCAATAATCTAGTTGACATCGCCATGTGATTTAACACCAATAGTTCACATCTATATGTGATTAACACCCATAGGTCACATCGCCATGTGACCAACACCCAAAAGGTTTACTAGAGTCAATAATCTAGTTCACATTGCTATGTGATTAACACCCAAAGAGTACTAAGGTGTGATCATGTTTTGCTTGTGTGAGAAGTTTAGTCAACGGATCTGCCACATTCAGGCAGTATGTATTTTGCAAATTTTCTATGTCCACAATGCTTTGCATGGAGCTACTCTAACTAATTGCTCCCACTTTCTATATGTATCCAGATTGAGACTCAGAGTCATCCGGATCGGTGTAAAAGCTTGCATCGACGTAACTCTTTACGATGAACTCTTTATCACCTCCATAACCGATAAATATTTCCTTAGTTCTCTTAGGTAACTAAGGATAACTTAGACCGATGTCCAGTGATCCACTCCTAAATCACTATCGTACCCCCTTGCCAAACTCATAATAAGGTACACAATAGGTCTGGTAGATATCATAGCATACTTTATAGAACCTATGGTTGAGGCATAGGGATGACTTTCATTCTCTTTCTATTTTATGCTGTGGTCGGGTTTTGAGTCTTACTCAACTTTACACCTTGCAACACAGGCAAGAACTCCTTCTTTGACTGTTACATTTTGAACTACAAAATCTTGTCAAGGTTGTACTTGTTGAAAATTTTATCAAGCGTCTTGATCTATCTCTATAGATCTTGATGCCCAATATGTAAGCAGCTTCACCGAGGTCTTTCTTTGAAAAACTCCTTTCAAACACTCCTTTATGCTTTCCAGAAAATTCTACATCATTTCTGATCAACAATATGTCATTCACATATACTTATCAGAAAGGCTGTAGCGCTCCCACTCACTTTCTTGTAAATACAGGCTTCACCGCAAGTCTGTATAAAACTATATGCTTTGATTAGTTCATCAAACCGTATATTCCAACTCCGAGATGCTTGCACCAGTCCATAGATGGATCACTGGAGTTTGCACACTTTGGTAGCACCTTTAGGATCGACAAAACCTTCTGGTTGCATCATATACAACTCTTCTTTAAGAAATCCATTAAGAAATGCAGTTTTGACATCCATTTGTGAGATTTCATAAAATATGGCAATTGCAAACATGATTCGGACGGACTTAAGCATCGCCACGGTTGAGAAAATCTCATTGTAGTCAACACCTTGAACTTGTCGAAAAACCTTTTTGCGACTAGTCGAGCTTTGTAGATAGTAACACTACCATTAGCGTCCATCTTCCTCTTGAAAATCCATTTATTCTCAATGGCTTGCCGATCATCGGGCAAGTCCACCAAAGTCTACACTTTGTTCTCATACATGGATCCTATCTCAGATTTCAAGGCCTCAAGCCATTTATCGGAATCTGGGCTCATCATCGCTTCTTCATAGTTTGTAGGTTTATCATGGTCTAGTAACGTGACTTCTAGAACAGGATTGTCATACCACTCTGGTGCGGATCGTGCTCTAGTTGACCTACAAGGTTCTTTAGCAACTTGATCTGAAGTTTCATGATCATTATCATTAGCTTCCTCTTTAGTTGGTGTAGGCATCACGGGAACGGATTTGTCGGATGAGCTACTTTCCAATTTGAGAGAAGGTACAATTACCTCATAAAGTTCTACTTTCCTCCCACTCACTTCTTTCAAGAGAAACTCTTTCTCTAGAAAGGTTCCATTCTTAGCAACAACAATCTTGCCTTCGGACTTGTGATAGAAGGTGTACCTAATTGTTTCCTTAGGGTATCCTTTGAAGACACATTTTTCCGATTTGGGTACGAGCTTATCGGGCTAAAAGCCTTTTGACATAAGCATTGCATCCCCCAAACTTTAAGAAATGACAGCTTAGGGTTGCTGCCAAACCACAATTCATACGGTGTCGTCTCAACGGACTTTGACGGTGCCCTGTTTAAAGTGAATGCAGTTGTCTCTAATGCATAACCCCAAAACGATAGTGGTAAATCGGTAAGAGACATCATAGATCGCACCATATCCAATGAAGTGCGGTTACGACGTTCGGGCACACCATCACACTGTGGTGTTCCAGGTGGCGTGAGCTGTGAAACTATTCCACATTGTTTTTAAATGAAGGCCAAACTCCTAACTCAAATATTCACCTCCACGATCAGGCCGTTTATTTTCTTGTTACAATGATTATCCACTTCACTCTAATATTCTTTGAACTTTTCGAATGTTTCAGACTTGTGTTTAATTAAGCAGATATACCCATATCTGCTCAAATCATCACTGAAGGTTAGAAATTAACGATACCCGTCACGAGCTTCATCACTCATCGGACCGCATACATCGGTATGTTTTATTTCCAGTAAGTCATTAGCTCGTTCCATTGTTCTGGAGAGTGGAGTTTTAGTCATCTTGACCATGTGGCATGGTTCGCAAGTATCAAATGATTCATAATCAAGTGATTCCAAAGGTCCATCAGCATGGAGTTTCTTCATGCGCTTTACACCAATATGACCTAAACGGCAGTGCCACAAGTATGTTTGCACTATCATTATCAACTTGCATCTTTTGGCATCAATATTATGAATATGTGTATCACTACTATCGAGATTCAAAAAACCACTAACATTGGCTGTATGACCATAGAAGGTTTTATTCATGTAAACTGAATAACAATTATTCTCTATCTTAAATGAATAACCGTATCACAATAAACATGATCTAATCATATTCATGCTCAATGTAAAAACCAAATAAAATTTATTTAGGTTCAACACTAATCCCGAAAGTATAGGGAGTGTGCGATGAAGATCATATCAATCTTGGAACCACTTCCAACACACATTGTCACTTCACCCTCAACTAGGCTCTGCAACTCATGTTTCGAGTTACTAATCTTAGCAACCGAAGATGTATCAAATACCCAGGGGCTACTATGAGCACTAGTAAGGTACACATCAATAACATGTATATGAAATATACCTTTTTTCACTTTGCCATCCTTCTTATCCGCCAAATATTTGGGGTAGTTCCGCTTCTAGTGACCATTTCCTTTGCAGCAGAAGCACTCAGTTTCAGGCTTAGGTTCAACTTTGGGCTTCTTCATGGGAGTGACAACTTGCTTTCCATTCTTCTTGAAGTTCCCTTTCTTTCCCTTTGCCCTTTTCTTGAAACTGGTAGTCTTGTTTAATCATCAACACTTGATGCTTTTTCTTGATTTCTACCTTTGTCGATTTTAGCATCACCAAGAGCTCGGGAATCGCTTTCGTCATCCCTTGCATATTATAGTCCATCACGAAGTTCCAGTAACTTGGTGATGGTGACTAGAGAACTCTGTCAATTGCTATCTTATCTGGAAGATTAACTCCCACTTGATTCAAGCGATTGTAGTACCCAGACATTCTTAGCACATGCTCACTAGCTGAGCTATTCTCCTCCATCTTTTAGGCAAAGTACTTGTCAGAGGTCTCATACCTCTCGACACGGGCATGAGTCTGAAATACCAATTGCAGCTCTTGGAACATCTCATATGCTCCATGGTGTTCAAAATGTTTTTGAAGTCCCGTTTCTAAGCCGTAAAGAACGGTGCACTAAACTATCAAGTAGTCATCATATTGTGCTAGCCAAACGTTCATAACATCTGCATCTGCTTCTGCAATAGGTCTGTCACCTAGTGGTGCATCAAGGACATAATTCTTCTGTGCAGCAACGAGGATAAACCTTAGATCACGGACCCAGTCCGCATCATTGCTACTATCGTCTTTCAACTTAGTTTTCTCTAGGAACATATCAAAAACATAAGGAAGCTATAACGCGAGCTATTGATCTACAACATAATTTGCAAATACTATCAGGACTAAGTTCATGATAAATTAAAGTTCAATTAATCATATTAATTAAGAACTCCCACTTAGATAGACATCCCTCTAGTAACCTAAATGATATGTGATCCAAATCAACTAAACCATGTCCGATCATCATGTGAGATGGAGTAGTCTTCAATGGTGAACATCACAATGTTGATCATATCTACTATATGATTCACGTTCGACCTTTCGGTCCGTAGTGTTCCAAGGCCATATCTGTATATGCTAGGCTCGTCAATTTTAACCAGAGTATTCCGCGTGTGCAAATCTGGCTTGCACCCATTGTATTTGAACGTAGAGCTTATCACACCCGATCATCACGTGGTGTCTCAGCACAAAGAACTTTTGCAATAGTGCATACTCGGGGAGAACACTTATACCTTGAAATTTAGTAAGGGATCATCTTCTAATGCTACCGCCATACTAAGCAAAATAAGATGCATTAAAGATAAACATCACATGCAATCAAAATATGTGACATGATATGGCCATCATCATCTTGTGCCTTTGATCTCCATCTTTAAAGCATTGTCATGATCTCCATTGTCACCGGCTTGACACCTTGATCTCCATTGTAGCATCGTTGTCGTCTCGCCAACTATTGCTTCTACGACTATCCCTACCGCTTAGTGATAAAGTAAAGCAATTACATGGCGTTTGCATTTCATACAATAAAGCGACAAGCATAAGTCTCATGCATGTTGCCGATAACTTTTACAAAACATGATCATCTCATACAACAACGTATATCACATCATGTCTTGACCGGATCACATCACGACATGCCCTGCAAAAACAAGTTAGACATCCTCTACTTTGTTGTTGCAAGTTTTACGTGGCTGCTACGGGCTCCTAGCAAGAACCATTCTTACCTACGGCACAAAACCACAATGGTGATTTATCAAGTTTGATATTTTAACCTTCAACAAGGACCGACTGCAGTCAAATTAGATTCAACTAAAGTAGGAGAAACAGACACCCATTAGCCACCTTTATGCAAAACTAGTTGCATGTCTATCGGTGGAACCGGTCTCATGAACGCGGTCATGTAAGGTTGGTCTGGGCCGCTTCATCCAACAATACCGCTGAATCAAAATAAGACATTTGGTGGTAAGCAGTATGACGATCACCGCCCATAACTCTTTGTGTTCTACATGTGCATATCATCTACGCATAGACCTGGCTCTGATGCCACTGTTGGGGAACGTAGCATGCAATTTCAAAAAAATTCCTACGATCATGCAAGATCTATCTAGGAGATGCATAGCAACGAGAGGGGGAGAGTGCGTCGACATACCCTCGTATACCGAAAGCGGAAGCGTTAGGTTAACGCGGTTGATGTAGTCGAACGTCTTCACGATCCAACCGATCTAGCACCAAACATACGGAACCTCCGAGTTCAGCACATGTTCAGCTCGATGGCGTCCCTCGAACTCTTGATCCAGCAGAGGGTCGAGGGAGAGCTTCGTCAGCACGATGGCGTGATGAAGGTGTGATGATGTGATCCGCGTAGGGCTTCGCCTAAGCATTACGATGATACTATCGGAGGAGTAAACAGTGGAGGGGGGCACTGCACACGACTAATACAATGTTGTGCCTTTGGGGTGCCCCCTACCCCCGTATATAAAGGATGGGGGAGGCCGGCCACCAGGGGGTGTGCCATGGATGGGGGAGTCCTACTAGGACTCCAAACCTAGTAGGATTCGCCCCCCCCCCCACTTTTTCCTTTTTTAGGAGTAGAAAAGGGGGAAGGAGACAGAGTAGGAGAAGGAAAAGGGGGACGCCGCCCCCACCCCTTCTCCAATTCGGATTGGCAAGGGGGGCGCGCGCCACCTCCTATGTCCTACCATCTCTCCTCCACTAAGGCCCATCTTGGCCCATTACTCTCCCGGGGGGGTTCCCGTAACCTCCCGGTACTCCGAAACTTATCCGAAACTTCCCGAAACCATTCTGTGTCCGAATGTAACCTTCCAATATATCAATCTTTACCTCTCAACCATTTTGAGACTTCTCGTCATGTCTGTGATCTCACCCGGGACTCCGAACAAACTTCGGTCACCAAAACACATAACTCATAATACAAATAGTCGTCGAACATTAAGCGTGCGGACCCTACGGGTTCGAGAACTATGTAGACATGATCGAGACACATATCCGATCGTTAACCAATAGCGGAACCTGGATGCTCATATTGGTTCCTACATATTCTACGAAGATCTTTACCAGTAAAACCGCATAACAACATACGTTGTTCCCTTTGTCATCGGTATGTTACTTGCCCGAGATTCGATCGTCGATATCTTCATACCTAGTTCAATCTCATTACCGGCAAGTCTCTTTACTCGTTCTGTAATGCATCATCTCGTAACTAACTCATTAGTCACATTTCTTGCAAGGCTTATAGTGATGAGCATTGTCGAGAGGGCCCAGAGATACCTCTCCGATACACGGAGTGACAAATCCTAATATCGATCTATACCAACACAACAAACACCTTTGGAGACATTTGTAGAGCATCTTTATAATCAGCCAGTTACGTAGTGACATTTGATAGCACACAAGGTGTTCCTGCGGTATTCGGGAGTTGCATAATCTCATAGTTAGAGGAACATGTATAAGTCATGAAGAAAGCAATAGCAATAAAACTAAACGGTCATTATGCTAAGCTAATGGATGGGTCTTGTCCATCACATCATTCTCTAATGATGTGATCCCGTTCATCAAATGACAACACATGTCTATGGTTAAGAAACATAACCATCTTTGATTAACGAGCTAGTCAAGTAGAGGCATACAAGGGACACTTTGTTTTGTCTATGTATCCACACATGTACTAAGTTTCCGGTTAATAAAATTCTAGCATGAATAATAAACATTTATCATGATATAAGGAAATATAAATAACAACTTTATTATTGCCTCTAGGGCATATTTCCTTCACAACCTTCTCAGTCGAAGGCTTAGCTGCGAACCTGCTTCGCCTAAGTTTCCAAAAACACTCCGAGTGAAGAGCAACCCTCTCACTCGAGGGTTTAGCCGCGAACCTGTTTCACCTAAGTTTAAAAAAACACTCCGAGTGATGAGCAACCCTCTCACTCGGGGGCTTAGCTGCGAACCAGATTCGCCTAAGTTTCAAAAACACTTTGAGTAAAGAGCAACCCTCTCACTCGGGGGCTTAGCTGCGACCAGATTCGCCTAAGTTTAAAAAAACACTCCGAGTGA
>NC_041385.1:218343109-218359350 GCF_002162155.2 Triticum dicoccoides
CCCGTATTCGCTTAAGTTTCAAGATATACGGATTGAAGAGCAACCCTCTCACTCGGGGGCTTAGCTGTGATCCTGTATTCGCCTAAGTTTCAAAAACACTCTGAGTGAAGAACAACCCTCTCACTCGAGGGCTTAGCTGCGATCCCGTATTCGCCTAAGTTTCAAGAACACTCCGAGTGGAGAGCAATCCTCCCACTCGTAGACTTAGCCGCGACCCCGTACTCGCCTAAGTTTAAAAAACACTCCGAGTGGAGAGCAATCTTCCCACTCGGGGACTTAGCTGCACCCTCGTACTCGCCTAAGTTTCAAAAACGCTCCGAGTAGAGAGCAACCCTCCCACTCGAGGAGAGCAATCCGCAAGTATGACGAAATGCATTCCGAGCGGCGCCAGAAGTACACCGTCCACTCTCGCCTAATTGACAAATCTACGCCAAGTGGAGAGCAATCCTCCCACTCGGGCGCTTAGCCGTGAACCAGCTTCGCCTAAGTTAAAGAATCCAAGCACATTGGAGGTGAGAAAACCGCATTCAGATAAAACAACCAAGTTCGGATAAATCCAGCAAGGTTCAGAACCACAAGCAAAAGTACTCGGGCGTCAGGCCCGAAAGAGTTTAACGGTTACACGATCACTTGGCATTCAGAGGCAAATGTATTCAAATCATCAAGTTTTTCACTCGGCAGGAGGACGGCTAGCTAGCTCGACAAAGGTGTCCAAGTCAATACCGTCAGAGATCCGTGTGGCTGCATCGATGAAAGTCTCCATAAAGCTTTCAAACTGGAGCTTCTTTGTGTTAGCCACCTGAAGTGCCTTCAGCTTGTCCTTCCTAGCCTCCTTGCAGTGGACTCGAACGAGTGATAAGGCCACGTCGGCGCCACAACGGGCAGCAGATTTCTTCCATGCTTGCACTCGGTCAGGGATTTCAATGAGTCGCGTCATCAGTAACTCGAGGTCATTCTGAAGTGCATATTCTGGCCATAGTTCCTTGTCTATCCGCGACAGTGCAACCTTCAGTCAAGCGATGTAGTCCAAGACGCTGACAATGCAAGATTCCAGTCGCAGCACATTCATGGCAGCTCCATCCTTGACAAAAGAGTTGATGGGGTCCAATCCCGTTTTGATCCGCCCGGTTTCTTCCTCGAAATTCTAGCAGAACTCTGCACGGAGAGAAAGGTAAAGAATTGGCAACTATGTTGTGAAGAAGTTTCTTGAATCCAGTCGGATGAGAAAAAATACCTTCGAGCATGAGGACATCTTCTTGGCAAGGCCCCCTAGATAGACCTCTAACTCATCCCTCTTCTGAGTGAGTGCCTCCACTTTGTCAGCCAAGACCACCTTCTCCTCCTTCAGCTGCACAACTTCTTTCTTCGCCTCGTCAACGGTGATCTTTAGTTTGGCATTCTCCTCCTCCAATTTACCGACTGAAGCTAGTTTCCTGTCAGCTAGTTCAGTCTTCTCACGCGCCGTCTTGTGTGCCCCCGCAAGATCAATGTCCTACTGCTCCAAGGCCTGCTTCATTTTGTCTAAAGAAATAACATTCCTCAGATGAGCTTGGAGTTGAAATTTTTCACTACACACATCTGTTCGAGTGGAATCACTCGGCTCAAAGTGTGAAAAAGACTAAATAACAAAGCATACAGTTAGAAAGTGGTTACCTCCAATGTTGGCCCTTCATCTTAAGCCTTCTTCAGGTTCTCCTTGGCGAGATCCAGGTCAAGCTGGGGTTGGATCTTTTGCTTCTCCAGAGTAGCATACCGAGTACCAAGCTCACAAGATTTCTGCAACCAACAAAAAAGACAAATCAGTCGACAGCAAGAAAAACCCTTTGCTTTCAAGTGAAGAAGAGCAAGTTCATACTGTTGTTGATTAAAGAGTTCTAAGACCACCGTCGAATCAAACATCCGTCAGTGGTCTCGGGGACTACACCCAGTGGGTGCACTTAGCGTGCCCCCACTGGTTCGATTTCCCACTAGATGTGTGATATCTACTACACAACCTTCTTGTAGACGTTGTTGGGCCTCCAAGTGCAGAGGTTGTAGGACAGTAGCAAATTTCCCTCAAGTGGACCTAAGGTTTATCAATCCATGGGAGGCGTAGGATGAAGATGGTCTCTCTCAAGCAACCCTGCAACCAAATAACAAAGACTCTCTTGTGTCCCCAACACACCCAATACAATGGTAAATTGTATAGGTGCACTAGGAGATGGTGATACAAGTGCAATATGGATAGTAGATATAGGTTTTTGTAATTTGAAAATATAAAAACAGCAAGGTAACTAATGATAAAAGTGAGCACAAACGGTATTGCAATGCTAGGAAACAAGGCCTAGGGTTCATACTTTCACTATTGCAAGTTCTCTCAACAATAATAACATAACTGGATCATATAACTATCCCTCAACATGCAACAAAGAGTCACTCCAAAGTCACTAATAGCGGAGAACAAATGAAGATATTATGGTAGGGTACGAAACCACCTCAAACTTATCCTTTCTGCTCGATCTATTCAAGAGTCCATATTAAAATAACACGAAGCTATTCTTTTCGTTCGATCTATCATAGAGTTCATACTAGAATAACACCTTAAGACCCAAATCAACCAAAACCCTAATGTCACCTAGATACTCCAATGTCACCTCAAGTATCCGTGGGCATGATTATACGATATGCATCACACAATCTCAGATTCATCTATTCAACCAACACAAAGTACTTCAAAGAGTGCCCCAAAGTTTCTACCGGAGAGTCAAGACGAAAACATGTGCCAACCCCTATGCATAAGTTCATTGAACCCGCAAGTTGATCACCAAAACATACATCAAGTAGATCACGTGAATATCCCATTGTCACCATAGATAAGCATGGCAAGACATACATCAATTGTTCTCAAATCCTTAAAGACTCAATCCGACAAGATAACTTCAAAAGGAAAACTCAATCCATTACAAGAGAGTAGAGGGGGAGAAACATCATAAGATTCAACTATAATAGCAAAGCTCGCGATACATCAAGATCGTATCATCTCAAGAACACGAGAGAGAGAGAGAGAGAGAGAGAGAGAGAGAGAGAGATATCAAACACATAGCTACTGGTACATACCCTCAGCCCCGAGGGTGAACTACTCCATCCTCGTCATGGATAGCGCCGGGATGATGAAGATGGCCACCGGTGAGGGATCACCCCTCCGGCAGGGTGCCGGAACGGGCTCCCGAGAGGTTTTTGGTGGCTATAGAGGCTTGCGATGGCGGAGCTCCCGATCTATTGTTCTCCTCGAAGGTTTTAGGGTATATGGACTTATATAGGCGAAAGAAGTCGGTCGGGGGAGCTAAGAGGGGCCCACGAGGGTGGAGGGCGCGCCTAGGGGGGTGGGCGCCCCCCTGCCTCGTGGCTTCCTCGAAGCTTCCCTGACTTGCACTCCAAGTTCCCTGGATTGCTTCCGTTCCAAAAATAACTTTTCCGAAGGTTTCATTCCGTTTGGACTCCGTTTGATATTCCTTTTCTTCGAAACACTGAAATAGGCAAGAAAACAACAATATGGGTTGGGCCTCTGGTTAATAGTTTAGTCCCAAAAATAATATAAAAGTGTATAATAAAGCCCGTAAACATCCAAAACAGATAATAAAATAGCATGAATGCTTCATAAATTATAGATACGTTGGAGACGTATCAGCATCCCCAAGCTTAATTCTTGCTCGTCCTCGATCACCTTTCTAGCAAGATTGTATGAAGAAAGGATTTATGAAGCGTGAATGCTAGCAGGTGCACACGTCTGATCAATGATAATTTCAATCACCTTTCTAGCAAGATTGTATGTCATAACAGTAGTTCATCTCATAAAACTTCTCAAGATCAAGTAACAAGCTATTCACATGTTAAAGCATAGACCATAAACTTTCTTGAAAACTAGCAAACTTCATTCTCAGTCATCAAACAATTGCAATTCATCTTATTTTCAGGAAGGGTCTATGTCAGAGCTTTGATTTAGCAAACTTCACATACTCAACTATCATATAGTCTTCTACAATTGCTAACACTCACGCAATACTTATGCTTATGGAGTTTTAATCGGAGACTGAGAAAGATAGGGGCTTATAATTTCGCCTCCCAACGTGTTCACCTTTGGGTGATGTCAACAATAATAGTTCATGCTAACTTACATCCAATTGGATATATATATATATCAGGATCTTTCCAACACGAGGTGCTTGCCAAAGGATAAAATGAAAAAGGGAAAGGTGAAGATCACCTTGACTCTTGCATAAAGTAAAAGACATAAGGTAAAAGATAGGCCCTTCGCAGAGGGAAGCAGAGGTTGTCATGTGCTTTTAGGGTTGGATGCACAAAATCTTAATGCAAAAGAACGTCACTTTATATTGCCACTTGTGATATGAACCTTTATTATGCAGTCTGTTGCTTTTATTACTTCCATATCACACGATCGTATAAAGCTTATTTTCTCTGCACTAATAAGTCGTACATATTTAGAGAGCAATTTTTATTGCTTGCAACATGACAACTTACTTGAAGGATCTTACTCAATCCATAGGTAGGTATGGTGGACTCTCATGGCAAAAACTGAGTTTAAGGATATTTGGAAGCACAAGTAGTATCTCTACTTGGTGCAAGGAATTTTGGCTAGCATGAGGGGGAAAGGCAAGCTCAACATGTTTGAATGATCCATGACAATATACTTTAACTAAGATATGAGAAAACATAACCCATTAACTTGTCTTCCTTGTCTAACATCAACTCTTTAGCATGTCATACTTATGAGTGCTCACAATTATAAAAGATGTCTAGGATAGTATATTTATATGTGAAATCTCTCTTCCTTCAATATTCTTTCATGACTTGTTCAAATGACTAATACAATGCTTGCTAACCTTCAATAAATTTATAGCCTCTACTTCTTAGATGTGAAGTCATTACTCCACATGAGATAAGCAAATGAGACATATATAATTTGAGATTTATGACATTCAACTCATTCAACCATAGGATATAAGTGAAGCACACGAGTAAATGACAAACTACTCCAACAAGATATAAGTGAAGATCAATGAGTAGCTAAATAATTATGTAGCTATTTGAAGACTCTCTCTCATTTAATAATTTCAGATCGTGGTATCTTATTCAAACAGCAAGCAAAACAAAATAAAATTACATTGCAAGGATAGCACAACTCATGTGAAGAAGCAAAAACTTAGGTTCAACCGATACTAACCGATAGTTGTTGAAGAAGAAAGGTGGGATGCCTACCAGGGCATCCCCAAGCTTAGATGCTTGAGACTTCTTGAAATATTATCTTGGGGTGCCTTGGGAATCCCCAAGATTGAGCTTTTGTATCTCCTTAATTCCTCTCATATCGTGGTTTCTCTATTTCTCAAAAACTTCATCCACATAAAACTCAACAAGAACTCGTGAGATAAGTTAGTATAAACCAATGCAAAATCTTATCATTTTCTACTGTAACAAATCACTAAAATTGTTATTCCACATTGCATAATAAATGCCTCTGCATATTTAACACTCCTATCCTCAAATAGATTCATTAAACAAGCAAACATTTGCAAACAATGCAACCATAACAGCAATCTGCCAAAACAGTATAGTCTGTAAAGAATGCAAGATTTATCATACTTCCCTAACTCCAAAAATTATGAGAAAAATACCTCATTGTAGAAGATTTATCAGTTCTCAATATGCAAAAAGTTTCAACATTATACCATTCTCTGACTTTTCTAGGGAATTTTTGCAACAACGGTAAACTTTCTGTTTTCAAACAGCAACATGTATAGTAGCAAAATAAGCATGGTAAAGGCTATCCTTGACATTTTTATTGAAAATATAGATGCAAAACATTATTATAAATAACAGCAAGCAAATACTAACAAAAAAAATGACGCTCCAAGCAAAACACATATCATGTGGTGAATAAAAATATAGCTCCAAGTAAAGTTACAGATGAACGAAGACGAAAGAGGGGATGCCATCCGGGGCATCCCCAAGCTTAGGCTCTTGGTTGTCCTTGAATATTACCTTGGGGTACCTTGGGAATCCCCAAGCTTAGGTTCTTGACAGTCCTTATTCCATAGTCCATCGAATCTTTACCCAAAACTTGAAAACTTCACAACACAAAACTCAACAGAAAACTCGTAAGCTCCGTTAGTATAAGAAAATAAAACCACCACTTAGGTACTGTAATGAACTCACTCTAAATTCATATTGGTGTAATATCTACTGTATTCCAACTTCTCTATGGTTCATACCCTCCGATACTACTCATAGATTCATCAAAATAAGCAAACAACACATAGAAAACAGAATCTGTCAAAAACAGAATAGTCTGTAGTAATCTGTAACAAAAGTATACTTATGGAACTCCAAGATTCCTACCAAATTAAGAAGTCCTAAGAAATTTGTTTACAAATCCATAGCAAAAAGAATCAGAACAAAATCAAGTTTCTGTGAATTATAAAAACTAATTTACTGGGTGCAAAGGTTTCTGATTTTCAGCAGGATCAACACAACTATCACCGTAAGCTATCCTAAAGGTCTTACTTGGCACTTTATTGAAACAAAAGCTATAAAACATGATTACTACAGTATAATAATCATGTGGACACACAAAAACAGTAGGGGTAAATATTGGGTTGTCTCTCAACAAGCACTTTTCTTTAATGCCTTTCTAGCTAGGCATGATGATGACAATGATGCTCACACAAAAGATAAGAATTGAAACATAACGGGAGCATCATGAAGCATATGACTAGCACATTTAAGCCTAACCCACTTCCTATGCATAGGGATTCTGTGAGTAAACAACTTATGGGAACAATAATCGACTAGCATAGGAAGGCAAAACAAGCATAACTTCAAGATTTCAAGCACATAGGGAGGAAACTTGATATTATTGCAATTCCTACAAGCATATGTTCCTCCCTCATAATAATTTTAAGTAGCATCATGAATGAATTCAAAAATATAACCAGCACCTAAAGCATTATTTTCATGATCTACAAGCATATAAAATTTACTACTCTCCACACAAGCAAAATTCTTCTTATTCGGAATGGTGGGAGTATCATAAGAGACTTGAATACTACTCCCTCCGTTCCAAATTACTCGTCGCAGAAATGGATGTATCTAGAACTAAAATACATCTAGATACATCCATAACTGCGACAAGTAATTCGGAAGGGAGGGAGTATAAATTATTTCCACATTAAAAGAGTAATGTTCAGAAAAAGGGTAATCATAATCATGACAAGTTTTATAAATATAATCATCACTACTTTTTATAGCATAAGTTTCATCACAGTAATCATCATAAGTAGCAACTTTGTTCTCATCATAATCGATTGAAACCTCTTCCAAGATAGTGGAATCATCACTAAATAAAGTTGACACTCTTCCAAATCCACTTTCATATTCATCACAAAAAGATACAAAATCCTCCAAAATAGTGGTTTCATTACTTCATAAAGTTGACACTCTTCCAAACCCACTTTCATCAATATAATCATCATAGGTAAGAGGCATGCTATCATCATAAAAACTTTGCATATCAAAACTTGGGAGGCTAAAAATACCATCTTCATTAAACATAGCATCCCCAAGCTTGGGACAAACATTAATTGCAGCAAATATATTCTCAAATATGTCATCCTCATCAAACATAGCTTCCCCAAGCTTGGGCCTTTTCATATCATAAGCATAATCACTCTCATCATTAATAGTATGGATAGCACCAATAGTATAGCAATTATCATCATCACAATGAGTAGTAGGAGCAACATCATGTGGGAGAGATACCTTTCTACCTTTATTGCTCCTTCTTTTCTTTTTCTTCTTCACATTATGTGTGGGTTCAACCTTCTTCTTTGTGCTCCTTATTGATGTGATTGGTTGAATAGAAAGCTCCTCCTCGGTACCTGATTCATCATAAGAAATAATAAGAGGATAATGGGAAGTCTCTTCCTTTTCATTAGTATTCTATTCATATTCTATTTGCTTTCTTTTCTTTATGTAATTTGCAATATAAGGATTTTCAATGCAATTCACCGCACAAAACATATAAATAGTCTCTAGATCAAAATCAAGAAGTTTATAACGGGCAAATTCTGGAAGGTGCTTAATTAAACGTTTCATTTCTTCATAACCCATAAGCAAACTAAGTTCATTATAATGTGCAACACTGCGTTTGGATGTTGGTATCGAGGGCCAGATTTTGACTTTGGCATTCGGTAGCCCGAATATAGCTGTTTGGTTGCGCAAGGCATTCGATCATGGAATTGAGGCTCGATATCAAGCAGTTCCCTTTTCACGTGCACTCTCCGCGAACCAATTCAGAGGTTCCGACCTCGGTTTTCGCTGATATTCGCCCGTCGCACCAGCCAAGACTCCCTTCACCCCCTTTCCCCGCACATCCAGGGAAAACCTGCCAGTAGCCCATGAGTGCCATGGTGGTGTCGGACTCCGCCGTTGGCCCGAGCTTGAAGACTGACACATTCGACTGCCACCGCGGCCGCACCTCTGCTGGCGACCGCATCCCTCGCTGGCTCCCTCCCTCCGCCGGCAGCTGGTTCTGGGCTGCTCCGGCGAGCCGCGACGGGAACCCTTCCACCACCAAAAGAGCCCCATTGGCAGACGTGGACTTCGCCGCTGACTCGAACCTGTAGACCATCGCGTTTGGTGCTGCTGCCGATGCATGCCCACCACCGCATCTAGGCTGTGTGCGCATGTGCTCGAGTCGAATGATGTGTGCCTGTGCATCCTCTACGTTTGATTGCAGGTGCATGAAGCTGAGTCTGTTGCAAGCACGAGTGCACGACCAACAACTGATGTATTCTTCTTCAATCCCTCACGCACATGCTTCCCAAGATCATTCAGACACATGCATATGTCATGTATAATTCAGTTTGAAACATGTACATCAACGTATGAAACTTCATACCCTTTTACATGTGCAATTCAGCACTTGACCATCCAAACAAGAATTGGAATTGTTTTTTCTCTTGGATTCCACAAGCCAGATACATGGGCATCCAAACACCAAAATTGGCATTGAAGCTCAATATCAATGTCTTGAATATTTGGCATTCGAGCCAATTCAATGCCAAGCCCTTCAATGTCTACATCCAAACAAAGCGCAAGGGAAATCAAATCATCACAATTTTTGGACATGATTTGATCATGAAACAATTTGCATCGGAGATGTAAATGAGCACTTTGATTGCAAAGTTCACAAGTACGGCGAAGGAAATACAATTCTTCAACACTCAGCCTTAGCCTTTCTTGCAACAATTTAGTTTCTACATGCTTATGCCTCTTGCAATATCTATCTTCTCTATTTGGTGTGTCCATGCAAACCCAATGCTCTCCACAATAATCGACATGCTTATAGGAGACATTTTCATCATAACTAGTGCAATCATCGTTAGTACTATGGATATTCAAAGATTTCATACTAACAATATTGCAATCATGCTCATCATTCAAAGATTTAGTATCAAGCATTTTATAGACTTCTTCTTCTAGCACTTGAGCACAATTTTCCTTTTCATCATACTTACGAAAGATATTAAAAATATGAAGCGTATGAGACAAACTTAATTCCATTTTTTTGTAGTTTTCTTTTACTAGACTAGTGATAAAACACGAAACAAAAAGATTCGATTGCAAGATCTAAAGATATACCTTCAAGCACTCACCTCCCCGGCAACGGCGCCAGAAAATAGCTTGATGTCTACTACACAACCTTCTTGTAGACGTTGTTGGGCCTCCAAGTGCAGAGGTTTGTAGGACAGTAGCAAATTTCCCTCAAGTGGATGACCTAAGGTTTATCAATCCATGGGAGGCGTAGGATGAAGATGGTCTCTCTCAAGCAACCCTGCAACCAAATAACAAAGAGTCTCTTGTGTCCCCAACACACCCAATACAATGGTAAATTGTATAGGTGCACTAGTTCAGCGAAGAGATGGTGATACCAGTGCAACATGGATAGTAGATATAGGTTTTTGTAATCTGAAAATATAAAAACAGCAAGGTAACTAATGATAAAAGTGAGCACAAACGGTACTGCAATGCTAGGAAACAAGGCCTAGGGTTCATACTTTCACTAGTGCAAGTTCTCTCGACAATAATAACATAACTGCATCATATAACTATCCCTCAACATGCAACAAAGAGTCACTCAAAAGTCACTAATAGCGGGGAACAAACGAAGAGATTATAGTAGGGTACGAAACCACCTCAAACTTATCCTTTCTGCTCGATCTATTCAAGAGTCCGTAGTAAAATAACACGAAGCTATTCTTTCCGTTCGATCTATCATAGAGTTAGTACTAGAATAACATCTTAAGACACAAATCAAATAAAACCCCAATGTCACCTAGATACTCCAATGTCACCTCAAGTATCCTTGGGCATCATTATACGGTATGCATCACACAATCTCAGATTCATCTATTCAACCAATACAAAGTACTTCAAAGAGTGCCCCAAAGTTTCTACCGGAGAGTCAAGACGAAAACATGTGCCAACCCCTATGCATAAGTTCATTGAACCCGCAAGTTGATCACCAAAACATACATCAAGTAGATCACATGAATATCCCATTGTCACCACAAATAAGCACGGCAAGACATACATCAAGTGTTCTCAAATCCTTAAAGACTCAATCCAACAAGATAACTTCAAAGGGAAAACTCAATCCATTACAAGAGAGTAGAGGGGGAGAAACATCATAAGATCCAACTATAATAGCAAAGATCGCGATACATCAAGATCGTATCACCTCAAGAACACGAGAGAGAGAGATCAGACACATAGCTACTGGTACATACCCTCAGCCCCGAGGGTGAACTACTCCATCCTCGTCATGGATAGCGTTGGGATGATGAAGATGGCCACCGGTGAGGGATCCCCCCTCCGGCAGGGTGCCGGAACGGGCTCCCGAGAGGTTTTTGGTGGCTATATAGGCTTGCGGCGGCGGAACTCCCGATCTATTGTTCTCCTCGAAGGTTTTAGGGTATATGGACTTATATAGGCAAAAGAAGTCGGTCGGGGGAGCCACGAGGGGCCCACGAGGGTGGAGGGCGCGCCAAGGGGGGTGGGCGCGCCCCCTGCCTCGTGGCTTCCTTGAAGCTTCCCTGACTTGCACTCCAAGTTCCCTGGATTGCTTTCGTTCCAAAAACAACTTTTTCGAAGGTTTCATTCCGTTTGGACTCCGTTTGATATTCCTTTTCTTTGAAACACTGAAATAGGCAAGAAAACAACAATATGGGCTGGGCCTCCAGTTAATAGGTTAGTCCCAAAAATAATATAAAAGTGTATAATGAAGCCCGTAAGCATCCAAAACAGATAATAAAATAGCATGAATGCTTCATAAATTATAGATACGTTGGAGACATATCAGTGTGGCCTGCCCATCCCGAGCAGAAGAAACAAAAAAAACATCATCATTTGTTCTCAGAGCACTATCGACTGCCCGCAGTCTACAGTGGTCTCGGGGACTACACCCAGTGGGTGCACTTACCGCGCCCCCCACTGGGTCAGTTTCCACTCGGCGGGACTTGTCCAGACCGAATGGAAGTGCTACAAGCAGGCATGTTCTAAAAAGGCCCCCGCTGAATCAAACATTCGATAACGGTCTCGGAGACTACACCTAGTGGGTGCATTCAGCATGCTCCCACTAGATCAAGATCCTACCCGACACGATCTGTCTAACTCGAGTGGAAGAGCTATACAACTAAAAGAGAAAACACCCAGTGGGTGGATAGATACAAGGTTCATACCCTTGATAGATGCACATTAAAGGTTCCAAAACGCTCATCCACGGACATCTTACGAACAATAAAGTAGCAATTTTCAGATACCATATCCTAACAGAGCAAAAGTCAAGCTGAAAGGCGGAAATCAACTTACAATCCCACTTACCCGGACGTTGGTTTGAAGGGCATAACTAGCATCATAAGAAGCCTTGTTGTTCTCATACACTGCCTTCATCCTCTCCACCATCAAGCCTGCCTGGATCATGGCCTCCTTGGCAGCTCTAGTTTGGTCCTCCGGGACGTGATGAATACCGAGTCCAATCAACTCAGGGGTTGAGGACGAAGTTGGAGGAATCAAAGTTTGAGACTGCCCAGTCAGACCTGACGCCTGAATAGTCGACACTGGAGGCTGATCAGTCGATAGAGGAATAGCAAAAGAAATAGCATCACGACATGGGTCACCAAGTCCTTGAACAACAGGCTCAGACTGTGAGCGAGGCGTTTGATTGGAAGGAACCCTCTTGCTCAAAGCCCTGCCCCTTCTTCCCACACTTCTCGGAGGGTCATCCTCGTCTTCATTGCCTGGAATCTGGATAATGTCTGTCGGCACTTCAAACACTCAACAAGCAATAGTTCATTCGACCTCTAAAACAGTTAGTAACGCGGGAACATGTTTGCAGTTTCGTACCTGCTCGGGAAGTGGCCCCATCTACAATTTCCGCATCATCCCATTCCTTGTCAATGTCAATGGACGTTGCAGAAGTAGCAGCTCTGGAAATCCCAAATCTCACTCGGTCAAACAAGTGAAGAAGTTCGCAGTGGCGATGAAAGACAAGGGAAAGAAATACTTACGTTGAAGCAACAGGCACGGTCACCTTGATCCTGGGTAGGGCCTTCCGAGGCTTGAGTGGAGCGACTTTGGCCTGCTTCGTAGCCTTCTCTAACAGCTCTGGAGTTGACGTTCGAATGCGTTCGTGCTCGACACAACTGCCTTGCCGCGTCCTCCCACAGGGTCTTGTGATTGCTTGGAGCGTCGTTCAGAGCGGGGCGGTGAGTCGACTCCTTCACTACTGTTAGAGTCCTCGCTGTCATCTGCATATTCGAAATCAACACTTTCACCGTCACTCAATACTCCTTGGTGCTAATCACCGTTCGACATTGAGTACATTTTGGTGAAGACCTACAAGAAACAAGTTACAAGCATCAGTCGGATTCCAAGGTCACTGCATATTGAACAAGATGTAAACACTCGACGGACACGCCTAACCTCTGCTAGAGAGTTCTGGGCATCGAATGGTTGGATCCTCTTGGCATTGTGAGGGTTGTCCTTGTTACCGGTGATGCTCCGAAGCCACTGAGGCACCATCTCCTCGCCGACCTCCTCCGGGTGAGTCCGAGCGTTGTCTTCTAGGCCTGAATACATCCACATGGGGTGGTCGCGGGCTTGAAGGGGCTGGATGCGTCGACTGAGGAACATCTCAAGCAGATCCATGCCAGTTACTCCATCCCGGACCAAAGCAACAACCGCGTCGACCGAAATTGTTACTTCGCCCTTCTCCTCCGCAGAAACTACCAATGAAGGAAAATTTTGGGGCCTCTCCAGGGTGAAAGGAGGAAGACGAGTCGACTGACCAGGAGTCGGGATATCCTTACAATAGAACCAAGTCGACTGCCACCCCCTGACTGATTCCGGAAAGGTCATGGAAGGAAAGGTGCTGCTACCTCTCATCTGAATCCCTAACCCCCCACACATCTAGATAACATGCGTCTTCTCATCAGTCGGATGAGCTTTTTTTCACTGACTGAGATCAACAAGTGAAAACGGTGGTTCCTATGACTCAATAAAGAAGAAAATGAACTATGTCTTCACACTCCATAGTCTTCAAGTGTATGTCTTCATAGGTCATTATCTTCAACCTGAATGTCTTCATGAACCATCATTGTCTTCAATGTCTTCATACATTTTTAGGGGTCATCTCTAGTAGGTAAACTGAATCAATGAGGGACTTCTATCTGTGTTATCCTGCAATTCTCACAAGCACATTAGTACCTCAACTACGTTTGTCTTCAATACTCTAAAACCAACTAGGGGTGGCACTGGATGCACTTATAAGCTCATACAATCTAATACAAGTGTGCTTGGGCGGATCAATTCGAGGCCCGGGGCGGGTCGGAGCTTCGGCTCCGGGTAGGCGATGGTGGGCTCGGTCCGGGTGGTACTCACGGTGAGGTCCCTCACCTTGTGGGTACGGTGGTCGGGGCCCAGTTCCTCTGTCGGGCAGATCGGTGCCGACGGCCATGGGCATGGCGTCGTGCGAGCGTGTTTGGCGATGGGCGTCGGTACCCACGTGATCATGCCCCCCGATCCATAGGGATTGGCTGGGGACGTAGGCATGGGAGCCTCCTACAGTGGAGGTGCCGACCCAGATTCTGGGGCTGATGCTGGGCTAGGAGTGAAAGGAGTCGCCTTTTACTCTTCCTGCTGTGGTGGGTGCTCCGTGATGTGGACGGTGCACGCGGTCTTGGACATAGATGACGGGGTGGCGGCCCTGGATGGCGGTCCGCATGGTTGGCTCTCAGGCGGGCGCCATGATGACGGTGGTGGCTTCCCTTCTTGGTCATGTGGGCGGCAAGAGGGGTAGCAGTGGGTGGCCCGGGCGTGCTCTCTGTCTTTGGGAGTGGCATTGCCCCGATCCGGAACTGGGGATCAGCACACGTCACACGTGTCCTGGAGGCCTCGTGGTGGCACGGTAGAACTGCCGAGCGAAAGCTCCGCGCTTTGTTGCCGCCGCCGACGATGCCTGTGGGCGCCGCTCTCTTCCTAAAGACGTCGTCGAGGTGTTCTTCTTCATGGCAAGGTTCCAGATGAAAACCCTTGTCCAGCTGGACTCGGCAGCGACGACGCTCGGTGTCGTTATCTCTCCTGAGGGCATTATCGTGGAGCTTATGTGTTTTAGGGCTTTGTGTGACATTGTACTCAGATCATCTTGTGCTCTTTCGGCGGCCTGGTCGTGTCCTGCGTGATACGAGTAGTCTAGAATCGGCAATGTTTGAGGGCTACCCCATCATCTTGTAACGTTGTGTCGTGTACTCTGTTTGTGGTTGCTTTATATTTTTCGACAAAGGGTGTTCTTTATTGACTCAAGATATAGCATCAAGGGATACAATTATAGTGAGTACACATCCAGCCTGTGCATAACAAAGATGCACACAGCCAACACTAACACATGCCCACAAAGTATCACGCCGGCAAATAGCACAGTCATTAAAGACCGAAGCTATGCACAGGTGGAGACAAAAGAAGGAAAACATCCCTTAAGTAATGAAAACAACGATTGATGACATACGCCAATGAACATCCGCACCAACCATCTCTTGGCAGCATGATAACTAAGATGAAGATTCTCCAAAAGCGACGCCTTCGGGAAGAGAACGACGCGCAAGCGCAGCCGTCGCCCAATCCAACCACAGAGGTTAGACCGTGGGTTTTCACCCTGAAGATCAAGTCCGAGTAAAATCCAAACAATGCCTTCATCAAGGTAACAACACGAAGAATGTCACCATTGTCTGGTATAACCAAGGGTCAGACCTAGGGTTTTCACTATGGAACTCAAGACCATCCAATTCAAATCATCATATGTCGTCTCCTCCACTTGCACTACAAAATAAAAGACACATCCGTGACATTTTGGGCCGAACAATTTTTTTTTTGTCATACATATGACACTTCTATGACGATAATTGTGACAAAACCCGGTATCATCATAGATGTGGTGGGCTCCTACTTCTATGACAAAAAATCATGACAGAAAATGGGCTTTTCGTCCTGGGCGGGCCGGAGACGCAGCTGCATGACATTCTTTGGGCCGTCCATGACGGAAAAAACCGTGGTAGAAGCGAGGGGGGATTTCGGGGAGTTGCCGGTTACGGTGGGAGACCGATGCGCGTTTCTCTCGTACAGATACGTGCATGTGTGCGAGGCGTTGGCTCTAACTAAACCCGAGCAAGGCGTTGGGCTCTAACTGAACCCGAGCGATTGCACTGCAGGCTACGCGTTACTGAACCCGAGCGATCGATCGATGGCTGTTAACTGAACCCGATGGAGCGATTCCTTTGCTACTACTGCTAACTGAAGCCGATCGATGCTGCCTCTGGGATGAACAGTGAGCGTTGCGGGGGGGTTTGGATGAACAGTGAGCGGTGGCGTTGCCTCTGGATGAACAGGAACCCATGGTGTGGAGGGCTGGATGAACAGTAGACGATGGAGGGGTGGCCGTGGAGGGGTGGTTGAATAGGAACCCGTGGTGTGGAGGGCTGGATGAATAGTAGACGGTGGAGGGGTGGCCGTGGAGGGGTGGTTGAACAGGACCCCGTGGTGTGGAGGGCTGGATGAACAGTAGACGATGGAGGGGTGCCCGTGGAGGGGTGGTTGAACAGTAGCCGGTGGAGTAGCGGGCGGTGGAGGCTGGA
>NC_041385.1:218359683-218421289 GCF_002162155.2 Triticum dicoccoides
CAATAGGACCCCCGCTTCGACCGTAGGAGGTACGTTTTGTCCGTTTTTCGGGACGCCACACCCCTCCCGATCAACAGGACCCCTGTTTCGACCGTAGGAGGTCCGTTTCCTCCGTTTTGCGGTATGCCACACCCCTCCTGATCAACAAGACCCCCGTTTTGACCGTAGGAGGTCCGTTTCCTTTTGCGGTACGCCACACCCCTCCCGATCAACAGGACCCCCGTTTCAACCGTAGGAGGTCCACTTCCTCTGTTCTGCGGTACGCCAGGCCTCGTTTCCATCGCCTGTTCCGTCCAAGCCGGTTGGCTCCCACGCGTTCCGTTGCCTCCCGATGAACACGACGCATTCCGTTGCCTCCCCATGAACACGACGCCTTCCGTTGCCTCCCCATGAACATGACGCATTCCGTTGCCTCCCCATGAACACGACGACGATGCTGTTTCTCCGTTCCGACCCAGCCATGTACGTATGCGCGATAGGCGTTAGAGACCCTGCCCGTATGTGTGTACGTGGCCGTATTTTCTTTCTTGCACCCTCGCCGCTGTACGTACGTGTACATGCTACGTGCGCGCCTCTACTACGACATGTGCGCGCCTCTACATCTACGACACGTGCGTGCCTCTACATCGACCAGTATGTACATACACGTTCGCGACCAGAATGACAACGCTACGTACGCTTCGACCAGGTGGGTCCCGACTGTCAGGCAGTTCTTTCCCTGCGAAGATGTAGCTGGTGTTCCCTCAAAAAAAAGATGTAGCTGGTGGGTCCCAGCAGTCAGGGGGGCGAATCGTTTTTTTCGCGAAATACGGTGGCCCGTCCGGTGGGTCCCTGCTGTCAGGTGGAGGAATCATTATTTTGCGCGTAATAAGGAGGCACTTCCTTACGGCGGCCGTGGACCCAGCTGTCAGCCTCTCCATGTATAGTCCATGTCTGATGGAAGTCATTCCTTGACCACGTTGACCAGCCGCACCGAGAGCACCACGGCGGTGGACGACGGCGAGGCCTAGGAAGGGGACGACTCGGAGACGGGAAAAACGCAGCAGTGGATGCCCACGCAAAGAGGAGTACAAGGATTCACTGGTTCGGCTGCGGTGTGAGGCTGCTGTCGCCGCAGAATAACAGGGGGTGTGGGTGAGTAGAGGGATGGCCTGGACAGTGGTGGGAGTAGTAGGGGGCGGTGAGGCCTCTGCGGCATCACAGCCGGCCACGGGAGGCAGGAGCACGCGGCACGACCGACGCTGTGTTGGGCGGCTGGAGCAAGAAGACCAGAGGTTGAAGAAGCACTACAGCCGTTGGATGAACATCGTACGGTAACAGGAGCTAGAATCATTCATATTGACTAAGTTGACAAAGCCCTCCGTCCCCGTCAACTTGGTAGGCCCACAAGTCAGCCTCCCACTACGCTGGGTTCCAGCTGGCAGGGGGAGTATTCATTTTTTTGTGCATAATAAGGAGGCACTTCCTTGCGTGCGAAGATAGCTGGTGGGTCCAACATGTCAGCTGGGGGCACGTTTTTTTCACGAAATACAGAGGCCCATCCGGTGGGTCCCAGATGTCAGGTGGAGGAATAATGATTTTGCGCGTAATAAGGAGGCACTTCCTTGCTGCGGCCGTGGACCCAGCTGTCAGCCTCTCCACGTACAGTCCACGTCCACTGGAAGCCGTTCCTTGATCACGTTGACCACGCCGCGCCGAGAGCACTAGGGCGGTGGACGACGGCGACGCCTAGGAAGGGAACGACACAGAGACAGGGAAGACTCAGCAGTTGTTTCCCATGCGGAGGGGAGTACAACTATACGTGGGTTTACTGGTTCGTCTACCCTCGCCGGAGAATAACAGCAGGTGTGGCCGTGTGGGTGAGTAGAGGGATGGCTAGGCCAGCGATGGGAGCACGGTGAGGCGGTGAGGCCTGCGCAGCAGCACAGCCGGCCGCGGGGAGGAGGGAGCAGGCAGTCCCGTCGGCGTTTGCTTGAGCGGCCGGAGCAAGAAGAGCAGAGATTGAAGAAGCACGACGGTCGTTGGATGGACATCGTACGATCACTGGAGCTAGAATCGTTCATATTGACTAAGTTGACAAAGCCCTTTGTCCCCGTCAACTTAGTAGGCCCACAAGTCAGCCTCCCACCATGGTGGGTCCCAGCTAGCAGGGGGAGTATTCATTTTTCTGTGCGTAATAAGGAGGCACTTCCGGTGGGTCCGAGCTGATAGCGGGGGGAACGTTTTTTTCGCGAAATACGGTTGTTGGTGTCAAAACCGGCGGATTTCGGGTAGGGGGTCCCGAACTGTGCGTCTAGGCGGATGGTAACAGGAGACAGGGGACACGATATTTTTACCCAAGTTCGGGCCCTCTCGATGGAGGTAAAACCCTACTCCTGCTTGATTGATATTGATGATATGGGTAGGACAAGAGTGGATCTACCACGAGATCAAGGAGGCTAAACCCTAGAAGCTAGCCTATGGTATGATAGTTGTAATGGTTGTTGTCCTACGGACTAAAACCCTCCGGTTTATATAGACACCGGGGAGGGCTAGGGTTACATAGAGTCGGTTACAATGGTAGGAGATCTACATATCCGTATTGCCAAGCTTGCCTTCCACCCCAAGGAAAGTCCCATCCGGACACGGGACGAAGTCTTCAATCTTGTATCTTCATAGTCTTGGAGTCCGGCCGATGATGATAGTCCGGCTGTCCGGACACCCCCTAGTCCAGGACTCCCTCAGTAGCCCCCGAACCAGGCTTCAATGACGATAGGTCCAGCGCGTGTATAGTCTTAGGTGTTGCAAGGCGGGTTCTCCTTTAAGTTCCATGTACCTGCCGAATAGTGTCCGGCTATTTTGTAAACATTGCGCTCCTTGGCTTCCACGCCCAATAATGGCCTTCTTCCACGCGTCGCACGAATGCGAAAAGCCAGGGTATCTTTTGTGTTTTACCCCCCAGCCGCGCAAATAATTTGCCTATAAGAGAGGCAAGAATCCAGATCCAAATCACACCATCTTCCTTCTGCGAGTACTCATTGGAGCGCCTCTGACCAAAAATCCATTCCATCATGGACCGTCGACGCGGCTCCTCCTCTCGTGCTCCCAGCCCTCTGCCAGGATATTGGAGGAGATGTTCTGTCCCTCATAACGAGCTGGTGACGCTCCAAGCGGAGGGATATCTCCCTCCGGCCTTCATGGTCCCGGTTCGAGCCGGGCTGGCCACCTACAAAGGTGGGAAGCAAGCGGAGGCTACCCCAAGTCCCAACAAAGGGGAACGGGTATGCTTCGTCCCCTATCTAATAGGGGGGCTCGGATTTCCTATACATCCGTTCCTCCGCGGGCTCCTGGAGTTCCACGGACTCCAGCTCCATCACCTCATGCCCGCCTCTATTCTGCATATCGCGGGTTACGTAGCTCTTTGCGAGCTATTTCTGGGCATCGAGCCCCATTTTGCACTGTGGAAGAGGTTATTTTGCCTCGTACCCCGCTCTCACGAGGGGTCCATATATCAAGTGGGCGGTGCCGAAATATGGCGCATCGCCGGGACCGGATATCCATCCGGAACCCCTAAGAAGGCGTCTGAAGACTGGCCTTCAGAATGGTTTTATGTAGAAGACGCTCCGCTGCCGGACCCTGTTCGGATCGGCCTCCCGGAGTTCAGTAATGCTCCTCTGAAGAAACGCCTGAGCTGGCGCCCACGGAGCCCCCAGCTGGAGGAATCCAAGAGCGTCCATTATTTAATGGGCCGGATAAGGTTACTGGCCCATTCCGGATTGACCATGATTGGAGTCATGGCAACATGCATTATGCGGGGGGTGCAGCCGCTGCAATACAGGGGCCACCCCATGTGGGATTTCAATGGAGAGAATGATGCCACTCGTCATGGCCGCCAAGGGCCGGGATCGGCCGAAGACCTAGTGAAGATTCTGTCCGGTGTGTACAAGGGGGAGAAGGAGGACTTCCTCCAGACGAGCCCATTGAATGGGTTCTCCATGAACAACCCTCGAAGCTGGGTAAGCGAATGTTCATTTATCCGACCCACGCTTTCAAAGTTAAGTACCTTACTTTATGGTTTTGACGCAGGGTCCGCGCCGGACTGTGGAGAGCATTCATAGCCCGGCTCCACAGCCCGAGGATCTAGAAAGATCCCAAGATCCGGCCTCCTAAGAGGACCCGGACATAAAGGTGGAGCTAATCGACGGGGTGTTCCACCAACTCAGCATGGATAATGCTCTAGTCGCCATTACGGCTGACTACCCCAGCCTATATCCGGCTTCCCAGGTGATTGTGACCGAAGTCCTGACACCATCATTCCGTCCCTGTGCATATCTGACCGCCGTATATAATGGTGTCTCGCAAGGGGTGCCTTCAGGGCAGGAGGCCGAGGCCACGGCAGCTGGCCAACAAGGGTCAGTTCGGCCCGGAAGGCGGAAGAGGAGCGCGGCGCGGGTCGAAACGTCGCCGCAATGGTATGGCTCACGATTTGTTATTTAGAACAACGTTCCTAGGAAGTGTTTGAATGCTCATGACTTTTGCAGGAGAAAAAGCGCCCGCTGGACTACGGGCGTAGAGGTTGCCAACCCAGCCTCTGCCAGCCAGGCTCCAACACCCGGTCTGGAGGGGGAGGCGAGCGCAAGGCGCGAGCCGGATACTCCTCCAACGGAGGATGCCGACAGACTGTCCGCCACCAAGTCTGAGGTGGAGAGCGCCATGAACCACAGGCGCCGCCGGACAGTTTTTCGTGACGCGTGCTTCTCCCCTGAGGCGTTGAGTGCCTTTAACGCGGGGGACGCGCACCTCCATGCTGCTCAAGATGGTTTGACCAGAGCCACGGAGCAGTATGTAAAAGACATACGGGTAAGAGATTTTAATAGTTGTATATGCCAGTAGCCCCTGAGACTTAAAGTAGTTATATTAACTGATTTAAGGATCATTTGAAATGCAGGATCTTACAGAGAAGAATACCCGACTGTCTCAGGAGCTGCAAGAGTGTAAGGCCCAAATTGAGGCCGCTCTTGCTTCCGCAGGAGGGAACGCAGGGACCCCTCCTGGTAACACATTATTTTTAAAAAGATAAGTGGTGTGCGGCGTGCGTGCAAGTCTAACAATGACATTGCAGTTGCTGCCGGACAGGATCCGGACAGGCAAGAACTACTGCGCCAGCTGAAGGCCAGCGAGAGGGTGCTGACGAGGGTGCAGCAGGAAAGGAACAAGCTCCAGGATGCCCATGCCCAGCTTGGAGAAGAGCTGAAAGGTGTTCGGGCCGAGCTGTCTGGCTCCGTGAAGGAGAATCAGCGGCTTCATCACGGCATCTATAGTAAGTGCTTGAGCGAACTCCTTTGAAAAGAAGAGTTCGGCGAGGAAGTCAATTGACAAAAATATGTCTGTAGGTGTGCTCACAGGTCGCTCTGTGGAGGAGATGCCCGTATCAGCGGGTGATCAACTTCCCGAGCTGGTGCAACTGCTCGAACGAGTTCGGCAGGCAATGAGCGGCGTCGTCCAGGCCTTATGGCCGTCCCTCTCCCTACCCGAGGGCCTCGGAGAGCTTGCGGAGAAGCTTTAGGGAGCGCGGCAGCGCTTCCGTTTATGGAAGATTTCGGCCTGCCGCCAAGGTGCCAGGGAGGCCTGGGCCATGGTGAAGACGCGGTACAAGAAGGCGGATCCCAACCATATGGCCGAGGTCGGACCTATGGGGCCCGATGGGAAGGAGATCCTTGTGAGTTTAGTGTACGGCCAAGTAGAGTTGGCCGCTAAATATTCCCAACGGGACTGTAAATTAGATAGCCTGTTAGACGGGATTGAGGAGGAATACAGTCAGTCGATTTGACAATGTATTTTAAAATGACATGTAAAATGCCTTCTAGCCGGATTGTAGATCGTTTGTCTTTGCCGACCTTTTCGCTTCAACCTCGGGACCCTAGAGTCCGGAGTGTGTCCGAATACCTTCTCGGTTAAGAAACAACTGGGGCATGCATGGAGACAAGGCGTAGGGGTCATTAGTGCTTTATCAGACAAGTGCCCAACTAGTTATGTTATATTACATGGTTAGTAAGAAACATCTTCCAGGGAGAATAGTTCCGTTAAGGGTTCCTTTCCCTGGGAGGCATGCCCTAAAGTGCATGTCCGGACTGCGAAAAGAGTAGGAAAACATCTGGGGGCAGATAAATAAATAGGTAAAAAATCATCTTTCAAGTCACCGACCGAATATTCCCTTAAGAACGCTAGCTTTCGGCTTCACCCAGTCTGAGGTACACATCCGGCTGACCCGGCAGTAACAATCGCAGAGGTGCTCCCTTTACCTCCTAGCCGAACAATCGGGAACGTAGGGGTAAGCACAGGAGCCAGGCAACCCAGCTTGGCCAAAACTTAAGTCATATCGATGCATATAATGGTGAATAAAAGGTACATGTGGAAGTTTGACACATGTGCTAGGCATGAAGCCCTTATAAGTAAGCTTCTAGTAAAGAAGCCCCCAGGTATAATGAGTGCGGATAGCACATCAAGTGTGTGCAAAAATGCGCAAGTAGGCCTTTAACGACTTTTATGAAAAGGGGTGAGATAAAAAAGGGAAACGAAAGACAGCTGAAGTGTAAAAAGTTGGACGAGGGAAGGGGACGAACTCTTAGTCTGGTGCTAGGCGTAGAATCTTCGAAGGTGGGCTGCGTTCCATGGGTTCGGCTCGAGTCGGTTATCTGACGCATTTCGCAGACAGTACGCTCTGCCGGTCAAGACTTGATCGATAATGAAGGGGCCTTCCCATTTGGGCTTGAGCTTGTCCTTTTTCTTGTACGGCAGGCGTAGAACTAGTTCGCCAACGTTGTAAGTCTTGGCCCGTACTTCTCTGCTTTGATATCTTCGAGCCTGCTGCTGATAGAATGCGGAACGAGCCTTGGCGATGTTGCGTTCTTCCTCCAATGCGTCCAAGCTGTCCTGCCGATCCAGCTCGGCTTCTCTTTCTTCGTACATGCGCACTCGAGGTGAGTCATGAATGATGTCGCAGGGCAAAACTGCTTCTGCGCCGTATACCATAAAAAATGGTGTGAATCCGGTAGTACGGTTGGGCGTTGTCCGCAGCCCCCAGAGCACGGAGTCGAGCTCCTCTACCTAGTGTGTGTCAGATTTCGTAAGGGACCGCACTAGTCTGGGTTTGATGCCGCTCATTATGAGACCATTTGCTCGTTCCACTTGACCGTTGGTTTGAGGATGATAGACTGAAGCGTAATCGAGCTTAATGCCCATATTTTTGCACCATAATTTAACCTCGTCGGCTGTGAATTTCGTGCCGTTATCGGTAATGATGCTATGGGGGACACCGTAATGGTGTACTACCCCGGATATGAAGTCTACCACTGGTCCGGACTCTGCCGTTTTAACTGGCTTGGCCTCTATCCATTTGGTGAATTTGTCCACCATGACCAATAGGTACCTTTGCTTGTGGGTTCCCCCTTTAAGGGGTCCAACCATGTCAAGCCCCCAGACCACGAACGGCCAGGTAATGGGTATAGTTTTGAGGGCGGTGGGTGGCATATGGCTCTGATTAGCAAAGAGCTGACAACCGACGCATCTTTGGACTCAGTCCTGAGCATCTACCCGGGCCCTCGGCCAATAAAATCTTGTACGGAATGCCTTTCCTACAAGGGCCCGAGCTGCGGCGTGGTGTCCGCCTAGTCCGGCATGAATTTCAGCCAGAAGGTTTCGCCCTTCCTCTTCGGAGATACACCTTTGAAGGACTCCGGTTGTGCTTTTCTTATAGAGTTCTCCCTCATGGACCTTGTAGGCTTTAGATCGCCGAACTATGCAGCGTGCCTCATTTTGGTCTTCGGGAAGTTCCTGCCTAAGCAAGTAGGCTAGGAATAGCTCTGTCCACGGGGCGATTACTGCCATTATTTTGTGGGCTGAAGGTGTTATTTCATCGGCTGAATCGCCGATTATGTCAGATTGTTCTGTGTCGGTTGGTGCGGCTGCTTCCGGTTTGTTATTTCCGGACTCCTCTTCCCATAGTACGGATGGCTTAAAGAGTCGTTCCAGGAAGATGTTTGGAGGGACAGTGTCATGTTTTGCGCCGATGCGTGCCAATACGTCGGCTGCTTGGTTATTATCCCGAGCTACGTGGTCGAATTCAAGTCCTTCGAACCGAGCTGACATTTTGAGGACAGCATTACGATAGGCTGCCATTTTCGGATCCTTGGCGTCAAAGTCTCCATTTACTTGGGATATTGCGAGGTTTGAGTCCCCGCGCACCTCTAGGCGTTGAATGCCCATGGAGATTGCCATCCAGAGGCCATGTAAGAGGGCCTCGTATTCGGCTGCGTTGTTGGAGTTCGTGTACATTATCTGAAGTACGTATTGGACTGTGTCCCCGGTTGGGGACGTCAATACAACGCCAGCCTCCAACTCGGCCAACATTTTGGAGTCGTCGAAGTGCATAATCCAATTGGAGTATGCGCCGTACTCTTTAGGGAGTTCGGCTTCAGTCCACTCAGCGACAAAGTCAGCCAAAACTTGCGACTTTATAGCTCGCCGAGGTTTGTAAGTTATATCGAATGGTAAGAGCTCAATGGCCCATTTTGCAATCCTGCCCGTCGCGTCGCGGTTTTTATAATGTCGTTGGGGGGTACTTCGGAAACCACTGTTATCGAACACTCTTGAAAGTAGTGTCGGAGCTTCCGGGATGCCATGAACACCGCATATGCTATCTTTTGGTAGTGCGGGTAACGGGACTTGCAGGGAGTTAAGACAGTGGATACGTAGTACACTGGTTTTTGAAGAGGGAATTTATGCCCTTCTGTTTCTCGTTCGACGACGAGTACCGCGCTTACAACTTGATGTGTTGCCGCGATGTATAATAACATTGGTTCGCCCAGGTTAGGCGCGGCCAGGACCGGATTTGTTGCCAATATGGCTTTGATTTCTTTGAGTCCGGTAGTGGCAGCATCCGTCCACTCGAAGTGTTCGGTGCGCCTGAGGAGGCGATAGAGGGGCAATGCCTTTTCTCCCAAACGGGAGATAAAGCGGCTTAGGGCCGCCACACATCCGGTCAATTTTTGTATTTGTTTGAGGTCTTTTGGAATATCTAGCTGTGACAGAGCTCGGATCTTGGCTGGGTTTGCTTCAATTCCTCTACCGGATACAATGAAGCCCAGGAGCTTTCCGGCCGGTACGCCGAAAACGCATTTTTCCGGATTCAGCTTGATGTCATATGCTCGGAGGTTGTCGAATGTGAGCCTCAAATCGTCTACTAGAGTTTCGACGTGTTTGGTTTTGACGACTATGTCGTCTACGTATGCTTCTATTGTTTTGCTGATCTGGGTAGCCAGACATGTCTGAATCATGCGCTGATATGTTGCGCCGCGTTTTTGAGCCCGAAGGGCATCGTGTTGAAGCAGAATGGTCCATATGGAGTAATGAATGCCATTGCGGATTGGTCTGCTTCCGCCATCTTGATTTGATGGTAGCCGGAATATGCATCAAGGAAGCACAATGAATCGTGCCCTGCAGTGGCATCGATTATTTGGTCGATGCAGGGGAGGGGGAAGGGATCCTTTGGGCAGGCCTTGTTGAGGTCTTTAAAATCGACACATAGGCGCCATGATTTGTCCTTCTTTGGTACCATTACCAGGTTTGCTAGCCAGTCCGGATGTTTGATGTCTCTGATGAATCCGGCTTCCAGTAGTTTGGCCAGCTCTTCTCCCATTGCATGTCTTTTGGGTTCGGAAAATCGCCGAAGAGCCTGTTTGACTGGCTTGAATCCTTTTAGGATGTTTAGGCTGTGTTCTGCCAATCTGCATGGGATTCCTGGCATGTCTGAAGGGTGCCAGGCCAAGATGTCCCAATTTTCCTGAAGGAATTCTCTCAGTGCAGCGTCTACATCAGGGTTCAACTGTGCCCCGATGGAGGCCGTCTTTGTTGGGTCCGTTGGATGGACCTGGAATTTTACTATTTCATCCGCTGGTTTAAAGGAGGTGGACTTGGATCTCTTATCGAGTATCACATCGTCCCTATTCACCGTAGAGCGCAGCGCGGTGAGTTCTTCTGCTGCTAGGGCTTCGGATAGTGCCTCCAGGGCTAATGCGGCTGTCTTGTTTTCGGCGCGGAATGCTATGTCCGGATCACTGACGAGAGTGATTATTCCGCCGTGCCCGGGCATTTTAAGCTTCATGTACCCGTAATGGGGTATGGCTTGAAAAATTGTGAATGCCTCTCGTCCTAATATAGCGTGATATCCGCTGCTGAACGGGGCCACTTGGAACGTGACTTCTTCGGACCTGTAATTGTCCGGCGAGCCGAACACCACATCGAGTGTGATTTTTCCTGTGCAGCGCGCTTCCCGGCTAGGGATTATTCCTCTGAAGGTTGTGCTGCTTCGCTCAATGCGGCTCCAGTCTATTTCCATTTTTTGAAGAGTTTCCTCGTAAATGAGGTTTAGTCCGCTGCCGCCGTCCATGAGTACCTTGGTAAGACGAAAGCCGTCCACTATCGGACTGAGGACCAATGCGGCTGGTGCTCGGGCTGTTCGGAATTTAGGTTCGTCGCTAGCGTTGAAGGTGATGGCCGTGTCGCTCCATGGATTAGTTGTTGCTACTTGGTAGACTTCGGCGAGGCTGCGGATTGTTCGTTTCCGCATATTATTTGATGCGAAAGTCTCAAAGACTGTTGATACCGTACTGGTATTGTTGGAGTGGTTTTCCGGGGCTAGAAGCTCCTCGCCACTTTTGGCCACCTGCCGCAGTATCCAACATGCTCGAAGGCTATGTGTTGGGGTGGCGCCTTCTGTACTGTGAATTTTACAGGGTCTGCTAAGCCATCCCTCCAGTACGGTTCCGTGCCCTTTATGGGGTTTTTGCTTTTTGCTTTTTGTACCTGGTGCCTGAGTGTAATGCACCCTTTTGTTGTGGACTAGGGTTGTATCCGGGGCCGGATTGTCCCAAAACTTAGTTTCGGTTTTCCGGAAACTCTCCATCGCATAGTACTTTTGTACTATGGACGCCAGGTCGATGAAGCATGTAATTTCACGACGGCAGACGGCGTTCAAGATTCCCTCGTCCGTGCAATTATTGCAGAAAATTGAAATTGCGTTTTCCTCTCGGCAGTCCTTTATCCTGTCCATGACCAGGAGGAATTTGGCCCAGTAATGATGTACTGTTTCAGCGGGCTCTTGCCGGATTAGAGATAGATCGCATATGTCTGGGCGGGTGGGTGGAATTAAGTCCGGAACCCTACCCATCTCGAGGCTCAAGGGCCAAGAAGTTTCCAAATTTGGAAGCTTGGATTGTTGGATGTTGTCCAACGAGTCCGGTCCGATGCCTGACTTTAGGTTCAGTGCTTGATCGAAGTCCGTCCCTCCGCAGGAATCCGGCATGGAGGGTTCGGGAGCCCGGACATGACTAGTTTTCAATACAGGAGAAGAGTCGCTGCGTTGTTCCTCTACCACTGCAACGTGGTGGGTGACCTGGGGAGAGTTAATCTCTCTCAGATCGGTTTTAAGCCCAATCTGATTGTAGTCTGTAGCGACTCCCAGGGCGATGCGATCCAAGAGCTCGTTTACGGACGAGAGCTCTATTGGATCCAGCCGCTCGGCGAATTCCGAGCTGACGTGAAGATTGCTTTTGACGACCTGAGAGGTCATTGTCGAAGCGGTGGCTGAACAGGCGGTCATGAGAAAACCACCTAGCCGGATAGTTTGGCCGGTGGCCAAGGCTCCTTCGGCGAAGATACCGTCCTTCAAGACGGGAAGAGGCATCCTTCCTATCGGTGACGGCATAGAGGAACTCTCAATGAAAGCACCAATATCAGTGTCAAAACCGGCGGATCTCGGGTAGGGGGTCCCGAACTGTGCGTCTAGGCGGATGGTAACAGGAGACAGGGGACACGATATTTTTACCCAGGTTCAGGCCCTCTCGATGGAGGTAAAACCCTACTCCTGCTTGATTGATATTGATGATATGGGTAGTACAAGAGTGGATCTACCACGAGATCAAGGAGGCTAAACCCTAGAAGCTAGCCTATGGTATGATAGTTGTAATGGTTGTTGTCCTACGGACTAAAACCCTCCGGTTTATATAGACACCGGGGAGGGCTAGGGTTACACAAAGTCGGTTACAATGGTAGGAGATCTACATATCCGTATTGCCAAGCTTGCCTTCCACGCCAAGGAAAGTCCCATCCGGACACGGGACGAAGTCTTCAATCTTGTATCTTCATAGTCTTGGAGTCCGGCCGATGATGATAGTCCGGCTGTCCGGACACCCCCTAGTCCAGGACTCCCTCAACGGTGGTCCGTCCGATGGGTCCCAACAGTCAGGGGCAAACATTTTTTTTGTGAAATACGGTGGCCCGTCCGATGGATCACAGCAGTCAGGGGGGAAACGATTTTTCCGCGAAATATTGGTGGCCCGTCCGGTGGATCCCTGCTGTCAGGTGGAGGAATAATTATTTTGCTTGTAATAAGGAGGCACTTCCTTATGGCTGCCGTGGACCCAGCTGTCAGCCTCTCCACGTACAGTACTCTTCCGATGGAAGTCGGTCGTTGACCACATTGACCACGCCGCGCAGAGAGCACCAGGGCGGTGGACGACGACGAGGCCTAGGAAGGGGACGACGCGGAGCCGGGGAAGACGCGGCAGTGGATGCCCACACGGAGAGGAGTACGAGGGTTCACTGGTTTGGCTGTAGTGTGAGGCTGCCGTCGCCACAGAATAACGGAGGGAGTGGGTGAGTGGAGGGATGGCCTGGCCAGCGGTGGGAGTAGTATGGTCGGCGCTGCTTTGGGCGGCTGGGGCAAGAAGACCAGAGGTTGAAGAAGCACTACGGCCGTTGGATGGACATCGTTGACCACGCCGCACCGAGAGCACCAGGGCGGTGGACGACGGCGAGGCCTACGAAGGGAATGACAGGGAGCCGGCGAAGACACGGCAGTGGCTGCCCACGCGATGGAGAGTACGAGGGTTGACTGGTTTGGCTTCCTTCGCCGGAAAATAACAGGAGGTGTGGGTGAGTAGAGGGATAGACAGGCCAGGGATGCGAGTATGATGGGGCCGTGAGGCCTTCCCGGCAGCACTGCCGGCCACGGGAGGCGGGAGCAGGCGGTTCCGACAGCGCTGGTTTGGGCGGCTGGGGCAGGAAGATCAGAGACTGAAGAAGCACGATTGCCGTTAGATTGACATCTAACGGTGTGACGCTGGTAGAGTCGATTGTTGGCTAAGTTTCTTTTTTAAGAAACCTTGTGTACGCATGAACTTAGTAGGCCCACAAGTCAGCCTCCAAATCTGTGGCAGACAACATAAAGCCCATTTGCTATTTTTTACAATTTGCAGCCCATTTGCTATTTTTTATAATTTGTAGCCCATTTGCTAATTCTTAAGTAATTTATTACAGCCCATTTTCTGCCCAGGACCACGGTCAAAAAGTTCAACCTTATTTTGCATATTTCGGTGGAGTCCAAACTGTTGTAATCCCGAAATGATAAACATTTTTTTAAGAACTTATTGATTTGCCAAAAAAATCGTTTTGGTTTTGTAAGCAAATAAGACGTGGGACAATTGAGTTGGTTTAAGGGAAAACCAGTGGTAAAAAAATCAGCGTTGGGTGGGAAAAAACAACAAAAATAAGGATGTAAATATGAAAAGGGAATTTTATGTATTTTCAGTATAATGATACGTGTATATGAACTAGTAAAACTATAGGTAGAGATTAGAAAACGGATGTAGGACATGCGTTTCAAGAGGAAAATAAAATTGGGCTGTGTGTTTGATTCAGTAACAAAACTGCCTGCGAATGTTGTAAGACAAAATATAACTAACACTGGCGGGCCAGAGGCCAGTAGATACCTGCTGGATCTTTGTGCCCCGTTGTCGTCATGGGCTGGGCCTGTTAAAAACAAAACCAACCCTGGTCAGTCTACAGCCCAATTGAAACTTGGTCGACCTGAAAAAACAATATACATGCTAAATAAACGAGAGAATTCTGCAAGCACAGACTAATAACTCGGACGCAGCATGGATATTTTTTTTATCGTGATAATAAGTGCATGCACTTGTTTCGAAAAAACTGCAGAACTGGGAATTTGAACGGCGGGTGCTTATGCTACCCATCAAATAAAAATCAGGTGCCTGAGAATTCGTTTCAAAACAAATGATTCAGCTTTATATCCACGTTGACCCTCGGCATGATGGTTGGAAGCAAATGCAAGTTCATACCAAAAGATCGTTCACAACAATACCAACTTGCGGACGACAAGGTAGTACAACTACCAATACCAAACTACTCCTGGGCTCCTGGCCCTAGTGTTCGTCTGGTAGAAAATCTTGCAGAGGACCAGCTCCCGCTCCTTCTCTTGCTCTAGGTCCCCGATGTGGTACTGGTGCATCACCCAGTTGGTCCTCTGCTCGTCGAAGTTCTTGTTGGTGTGCAGCACCAGAACCTTTTTTGCTGCCCATCTGCCGGCTGTTGACCATCGCAGGCAAGGTATTGCCGGTCTTGTGCCACATCGCGTGCGTGCCGCACTCCGACTGTATCTTGCGACGCGTCCACGTGCCCGTTTTGAACGCCCTAGAATTGCGCTAGAAGAAATGCTTCCTTAGGCCACTCAGTGTGATACCTGCAGTATTGTGGAATACATGTTTTAGTGTACCTAGTTGGCATTTTCATAACATCTTTGGCATGTTGCCGTCACTTGTTTCACTTTTTATTAACTGTCAAATTGTAATTGTTTCACCAGGTCTGCGTCTAAAAAGAAAAATAGAGCTATAAACAAAGTAATATGTTTGTGCAAGTAGACGGCCGATCGGTGTCTTACCTGGAAGTTTCTCAGGTTGGGTGTAGCATATGTCGTGCTCGCTGTCGATGGTTGGTATGAACAAATCGATGACAGACTGAAATCTCGCGCGGTCAACACTCACTTTGGCCTCAAGGTGCTCGATCAGCTCCTGTTCTGGGGGATCGAACTTGACGCAGCCGGCAGCACCGGCCAATCCTTCTTCGACTTGCATCGGTAATTCCAGTTATATGGTACTCAATGTATGACCAATCGACTGTTTTAAGTGAATGATGAAAGATTTCGACAGAGTAAAAACTCACGCTTCTTCGACAGTTGTACGAGAGTAATTGCCATGCTGTTTTGCAAGGGCGCTTGTAAAAACTCTAAACTCTATTCTCCTCTTATTTAATGGATGCGGCAAATCTTTTTCCTCCGTTTTGAAAAAAAAAGATTTCGACAGATAAGTGGTACTCCAAATCTGATGTCCGGAATACCCGAACACGCCGCTGGGATTCTTGTGTCACCTCACGCTCAGCGTGTTGTCACGTCAATTCAGTGTGTGGACATGATGAATAATTTGACCGACGTATACTAGTACTGCTACTATACTACTTACTAGTCGTAATTAGTGTCACAATTTATACATAGGTTTAACTAACAAGTACGCACTTGAAGCCTAACTGATATATATGTATATATATGGCTTCTGCACAACATCTCCATCATCATTATCAGTACATCCTACGTAGGTGAGTTAGGATGCACTTGATCCCAGGAAGGTACCTATCCTTCAAACCAGAGGAGTGCTTCAAACTAACAACAGTACATAATATCCAACAAAAGAGGGTCGTGCTACATCAGCAGAATACATGGCTCGGTCCGGATATCAGCACGAATCAAGTTGTGCATATTTGCTGTTGGCATGAACCACATCGCCGCATGTCGGGTTTGCAAAAGCCATCCATCGCATGGAAGCTTGATGCCTTTCACACACTGAAGATTACCTGGAAACAAGCTGTGTCGACGAATCTCTGGATATGGTGATTCATGAAACCCATGGTATGATGTGTAAACACAGCCCCCCCTCGCGTATGGAAGTTGCATAGCACAGTAATCATCGCCGGTGATATGATCGATGATTGGTTGGATGATCAGATAATTGAGCCCGAGGAACAAGGAGTGGTTGCCGAGGCTGTAAACCCGCCTCCAGTTGAATACGCCTGGCCCAACGGAGCTGGGATCTTTCTCGAACACGAAGCAGCCATAGCCATCAATGTCACGAACGCCCCACGCATTGTACTGCATGTGGTTTGATGTAATGGTTTGGTCAATTTGGTATGTGCGAATGAGCATCAAATGACCGCCGTCAGCTGAACGAGCGATAAACCAGCACCCATCGGCTGCTATGGTTCCAGGTCCTGGAATCATGAAGGCCAGCGCATTTGTGTCTGCTGCAACAATTCAAATTGGGGACCAAAAGGACAAAAATAAACAATCATGTTCAGAGTATGTGTGGAATTAAGATTATTATAACAGTGACACATATCATAGACAGAGAATTGCAATGTCGTGGTCATAATCATACCCCAAGTTAAAAAAAAATAAGCCAATGGCTTTCATATTCTAGCAACATGTCATGGTTCAAACATCATGTAACAATGAGAGGAAAACAACTATGACAACGCCTACTCATATTCTACCATAGCACTTACTATTACTATTCTCATATCAACTCTAAGCAATAACATGTGTTGTTATAAAAATCTAGTAAACAAGAGTAACATATAGCAATCATGATGTTATGCTCATAATATGTATTCTAACAATCATTAGATGCCAATCGTTCTCATATCAACTCTAACAATAACATGTGTGGTCATAAAAATCTAGGAAATGAGAGGAACATATAGCAATGATGACATGCTATGCATTCTAAATTTGTAACAAATGAACAGGCAGTCATATTCATAAGGTAAATATGAGATGAGATAGAACAATTACACGACGATAGATTCCACCAGTATAGGCAGCCAATTTGTGTGTCGACCGCGTAAACGATGCCATCGTGCACTATAGCATCAGACAGAAATGTTGCCTCAACAGGATTGATGATGAGCCATAACCATGTATGGCGACCGGATTCCAGATAGACTAATCCCATGTTGAACAAGGCAATGATCTTGTAATCCATGTAGTCTTCTGATGGTGTGGGCACTTCGCAGATTACAACTTTCTGCAAACAAAGGTCGAGCCAAAAGCTTGACGCGTCTCATGCGTAGTAGGCAGGAGTGTCCGGTGGGCCGCGAGGCTCGATGTCGGCGGTATCCAATGATGGAAGGGTGATCTCTCGCTGGGTGTAGATATCCACGAGATGCCACGGACTACCGGTGTGGTGGATGAGGACGATCCAGTTGGCCTTCATGCCCGCCCAGTAGTGGCCGCGCATGAAGGACAGGTGGACGGGTAGTGGTAGCATCTCGAGGGGCACCACGGCAACCTCCATAGGATCGTCAAGTCGGTGTCTGGGCCACCTGCGAGGATCGGGCATCAGCAAGCAGGGTGTCTTGAAAAGAGCCGTACGGTTGCAGACGAGTAGACGGTACAAAGACACCGAGCATGCGGCCAGACGGACGGTGCTGAGTAGGTCCATACGACTATAGATCTGCTCCAAGAGAACATCGGGGAGGGAATTCCAATCGCGGCTCTGCGTGTCAGTCGGTTCTGCCATTGGGGTTTTCGGTGCCTGCGAGCCAGCGGGGAAGTGGATTCGGGCGGGCGAGCGAAGAAGCTTCTCCTCGTGTGGCCGAGCAGTGAGCGGGGGGATATGGTACGCGCGAGCTACCAAGGAAGATGGCGTGGGCGGGCGAGCAGTGATCGGGGGTAAATGGTGTGCGGCCGACGATGGGGAAGAGAGGAGGAAGAAGAAGAGAGGAGGAAGAAGAAGGGAGGAGGAAGAAGATTGGAAGACGGGGAAGAAAGTGCATTAAATCTCAATTCTACTAGTACTACTACCAGGATATAGGCACCGTCCTCCGGAGTGTAAATAGTTACACCGATGACATGTGGGTCTACCACAAGAGGGCCCATATGTCAGTTAATGGAGGACACAGGTGCGTAGGCGTATTTGCGGAAGCGTGCTCTACTGGCAAACATGATGGCAGTACTGGGTAAGGCTGATTTAATAACAACAACATGCTGGTTCAGCTTATTAATTACGTGTCCCATCTGCTGCAGCGTGTATTGTCACTTCACTACGAAGACTAGTTGAATAGTTCTCTCTGACCGAGATGGGGAATGATGGATCGCGAGGATTTCCTTTCTACAGTATCCCTATGCCTCTACGCTCACTTCACTCATTTTGCTCCGTACCTAGTCACTTGTTGAAATCTGTAGAAAGACAAATACTCCGTATTTGGGAACAGAGGGAGGCTTTTACTCCGTACTGGAGTATTTGGGAACAGAGGGAGTATCACCATATGGAGGGAACAGAGGAAGTTTGAAATATGAACATGTCAATGGGAGGGAGTAAGCCCCATGCATGCATGCATGCATGCATGCAACATGCAACACTCACACGTACTCCACATGGACGCACGCAACACTCACGCACCCATGCGGCACATAGCACACGACGCAACACACACGCTCATGCTTAAGTGCTCAACCTACTCCCTACTTCCGTGAAAGACTGTACATTTAGAGATTTACACATTGACCAGGGTATAATTAACGCCCAAAAGTAGCAGACTTATATGTGCATGCGACCATTGAGATAAGAAGATTAAATGAAGGCCGTTGCATGCTGTAATTAAGGATAGACATGTAGCCTATACCTACAGCACAAGTTGGTGCATTAGTCAATCAATATCGATTTAGATTAAAGGCTAAATGCATTGGAAGTGTACATGTACATAATGTACTACTACACTCCTTGTTTTATAGCCGATGTACACTCTTTGTTGGAAGGCCGAGGGAGGACACGTGCATGCACTCACATACACAGCCAGGACGGTTCGGGCGCAAGGGTTGGACTCATGTGGCGCCTGCGTAAAGTTTTGTTTAACTGATTTCTTTGCTCCGACAACTGACAAGTGGGACCCAGAAACCAGGTGACAATTTAACCAGTCAACAAAGTGCCACGTCGACTATGTGGCCGGTCAGTAGGGTGCAATACGGTGCTCTACGATGAGCTAGTGATCGTATAATCGATGCAAAACTATATATAGTGACCGTAAAGAGCGTATTGTTACATACGTTGACCACAGTCTATTTTTGTCGTTTCAAATTAAGCCATATTAATCGGAAAGGATGCAGTATGGACTACTACTAGTACTAGTACTGCTTTGATGTGTCCCGTCAACTCGCCGAACGAGGAGAAGCTTGCTTACTACGCCTCTCGCTCGCCCACGCACGCGGTGGTTCACAGGACGAGGAGAGGGTTTTGACTACAGCACCCTCTCCCTCTTCCTCTCCCTCGCCCTCGCCCTCGCGGTGGATGTGCAGCAGTTCAATCGGTGTTAGATTGCCAGATGCATATTGTACTGTAGTATCATTATTGTTGGACCTTCCGAAGAGGCGAAGAGGCAAGTGCAAGGTTCACACGAGTACGAACTGTTGAACCTCCCGAAGAGGCAAAGAGCCAAGCGCAAGGTTTTATAGGAGTTGTCGTCCTAGTAGGAGTGTACTACAACTATAGCGAACGATGCTACTGTATGATGCCGCCACGTCACGTATATCCAAAGCTGTGCCACCTTTTTTTCTCAAAGAGCGTGTTGGAGCCCGTGTAACAACCACACAAGTTGCACGTACACATAACACATTTACTAGTAATAAATTCTAAAGGACAAATGCCAGTATGCCACACAAGTTCATCTCCAATTCATGTGACAAATTTGTGCACGACTAGTCTACATATATTCACAGCGCTACCGTTCACAATTACCGTACTCCACTTACACGTTATAGATGGGCTACATGCATGTCCTCCTCCAGGTTCCAGTCCCAGGTGTTCTTCATGGATGGCACGATCCATAGCGGTGGGAAACGGGAATCATTGTCGCAGCTTTCTAGTCCGGTTCCACACGATGGAGACTCATCCAAGCTGAAGCGGCATAAATCAGGGATAGCGTGTCCCAGCATGTCGTTCATCCGGCGGTGCACAATGAAGACACAACCATGCTTCATGAACGGCAGGCCTTCTGTGTCGTGCATGGAAGGTGGCATCCGCTTCACAATAGGGTAGCTGTCCCCGATGAAAAGCGAGTACTCTCCAAGAGTGTTCCTCGGCACCCACGTAGCATCACGGGGGTCGAACTCGGCGCCGTTCATCTGGTACACGCGGCATCCCAGATCTGGACACATGGTGACGTACATAGTCAAGGTCCATGCATAATAATGTTGTGCTCAAATATGGCGGTCAGTAATACTGTGCAGCAAATAGTACTACTCCGGTATAGAGGAAGTAAAATAACCGGCTTATTATATATAGCCACTCTTGGCTACATGGATGAGATAGTAAGACATGGAAAAACAAAAATGGTGGCAGCTAGTGGGTTCAAGTCTTCAAGGGCCCAGCTAGCTATACACGTCCACCAAGGTAAAAAGTACTCCTACTAGTAGTACTAAGTATACTACCAGTACAACAATGAAAGAGAAGGCGAGAGGGTTAAAAAATGGAATACCTGGGTAGATGGTGACAGTCCGATCGTGGTAGATTGTGTGACCATGTTGCACATCAGTGGTACCATGGGTAACGACTGCTAAGTTAGTTGATCCCAATAAGCCAAAGTCAGCTACAAGGTTCCAGGTTAGACCGAATCGCAGATGCAAATGCACATCCAGGATCGGCGATCTTATTTTGATCGGGGGATGACTGGTCCCTGCAAAATAATGGAGTACCGTTAGGGATGCAAATGATGGTTTGTGCATTCCGTTTGTAATCTCCCGTATCGTAGGATGGCAACCAGATGAAACAAGTCCCCTGGCTTGTCACCGCGAAGATGCGGCCTAGATGGCGCACGGCGTCTTCAAACGTGTAGGGGTACAAATCTGCCGCCGCCAACATGCGCCAGCCTCTGCCGTTACTGTGTCTTGCATTGATGGCAATCCTTATGTCGAAGACCGCGATGAGATAGTAATCATCGTAGCCGTGTCGCTTTGTCGGCGGGTCCGCAATTGCTATCTTCTTCAATCTCATGTAGGCATCATCATACGTATGCAAGCCCAGCCAGTCTGGAAGGCCGATCCCAATGGTTGAGAAGGGGTCTACCGGAACGGCCGCATTATTGTGGATGTTGTGCAAAATGATGGTGGTATCCGGCTGGAGTTATGCAAGCCACTCTTCGTTGGCACCGACCCTGACCTATATATAAGACGGTGGGCAGCGGAGAAATTACGGGATGGAAATGGAATAACTAAGTACTACATGATCAAACTCCATTACTGACTTGCTCATCGGACAAAATCCGACTACCTCTCAACGTCGGCAACTCTAGCGGAGTCAACGTGCAACCATGGCCAGGGAGCGGTGGACTGTTCAAGGGATTGTCCCATAGAAGAACCTTCTCCTTGAGGACGCATGGAAGACCAACAAGCATGGCCTTTTCCCAAACCTGTTTAAGCAGCGTCTTAAAAAGTTGGTGCAGGAAGCACCGAGTCTTGCGGTGGTGAGGACGTCGGAGCGGCATGCGATTTCTCCCAGAGGATCGTTGTCCAAGGTCTCCCAGCCCCGACGAGGAGGAGAACCGCCTGGCGAATCCATGGGAGCAGCGACGAACTGCCTTCTCTTCGGGGGGAGGGAACTGGCGAGGAGGAGATAAGAGCGTAGTAACCGCAGGGCCTCGTCCCTTCCAACTGTAGATCGTTCCTCAGCGAAGAGGTGATGCTATTATTTACTACTAGTACTAGCATTATGGAACGTTATGGGATTGCATTATACTGTAAATAATAACACTAGTAAGAAATTTTTGGCACTAGGTAGTAGTTTTTGGCGTGGATTAAGAAATTTTGGGTATGTTTTTGCCATTTTTTGTACACGCCAACTAGTGTCAAAAAACGTCTTACATTATGTGACGGAGGAGTACGTACTCGTACTGTAGCAGTACCAGTACTACTTTTCTCAACTACGAGTATTAGTACGATGTACTGTACTTCTAGTCTAGTCTAGTCTAGTCTAATGCACCAGTTTTGAACTCTTGAATCTTAGGGCCAAGGAGCTACAGTTGGAAGTGGAGGGTACTACTGTTCTCTAGAACCATCGCTGTATTATCAATGGAGGGGAAGTACACCTGCGTAGTGGCCTAGTGGGTACTCTCGGTGCTATATTCAGCCGCTCCTCTCACGTAGGAGTAGCTGGCCTACTCAGCCGCTCCTCTCACGCACACACTAGCAGCCTGTTTATCAGCGACGGTTACTGCGGTCTGCGGGGGCAGAACATTTGAGTTATTTGATGCAGCGAGACTAGGCTTTTCGCTTCCATTTGTGGAGATGTAATGGATCTCGTCGAACTTTGTTAGTAGTTCCTTCTTTATGAATGAGATGAAGCAAAGCTTTTGCCTCCGTTTAAAAAAAACACGTCAAGAGGAATTTCTTTTATAGTAGAGCCGATAATGGAGTGAAGTCCATGCGTGCAACGCCACAAGCTACAGAGTACTAGTAGTACAGCACTTTACATAGAGTACAGAGCCATATTGCATAGTTCCCTATGCCCCGCCAAGCTTTTCCGGCTCGGGCTTAATTGGGAGGCGCTAGTTTAAATATGCTACTACTAGCTGATGAGGAAGCTGCAAGCGAGGTGCGGCTAGGGCGAGCACGCGAGCCACGGGATGCTGGGAAGGAAAACCCGTTCACGTGGCTAGGCTGTCTAGTGCACCCAGATTGTGGGGCCGCACGTCCGTTTGACTTCAAAACTCAAACTACCCGTGTAAAATATTGGCTCGCAGTGAAGTGTAGTAGTACTATTTTTTTAAAAAGGCCGTCGTGCATTCGGCCGGGATCGAACCCACAAAACGAGGTATACACTCCCGCGACCACTAGTAGTACTCGTTGGAGTACAACGCATCCTAGAATCGCCTTTTGTCGCTAGTAGTACGTACATTGTTCCTTACAAGAAACCCCTAATAATGCAAGAAACCACTAAAATGCCAAGAAACTACTACCACTTGCATACGTGGCAGACTTAAGATAAGACTACCTTATCAACCATTGTACATGCTCTTACCAACCAAAATCCTCGAGTGACCTCCTACCTCCGGCCCGTCCACCTAGTCATCCTCAGCCATGGGACGCAGCTACCGCCGCCGGCAGAAGGCAAGGTCAAAACCGCCGGCGGTGCGGAGCCCATGTTGCGGCAGCCCAGATGCCAGCTCCATCCGGCGCTCACGGACGCTAGCTAGCCAAGATAGCTCCGTCCAGCTGCTTGTCTACAAGGTTTGCTAGCTAGATTGGCACGGCAGTGCGGCGCCAATCTAGCGCGCGCCGCGCTCAGGCCAGCCATCTAGCTCAAGCGAAGGCCAGCACGGCGGCTTGCTCGCTCGTGAGTCACACTCGGGCCAGCCTGCGAACCCATGCGGAGGTCAGCGCGGCATCCGGCCCGTCTGGTGGAGCGGCGGCTAACTCGCTCATCACCGGCGCCACCGACGAACATGCATCAGTACTGTTTGAAGTAATGTTCAGGAAAAATAATAATTTGAGGGGGAATAACAGGATAGAAGGTCAGATGTGGGTCCCTCGTGTCAACGGTCAAACAAAATGTATTGGTTTAAGCTGCCTCGTCAGCACGGACGTGTGGGACAACCCAGTCATAAATGGGTTTAAACAAACCTAATCGGTAGGAGTACTAGGTAGTAGTAGTTTTTGGCGTGGATTAAGAAATTTTGGGTATGTTTTTGCTATTTTTTGTACAATAGATTCTTCCTAGGGCTGGTTGAAAGTGGTAGTCTTTTGTTAAATACTCTACATATTGTAAGTAGGAGTGAAAGTTAAGCTTTGGAAGCCAATAAGCAAGGCCAGTTACATAGTGCATATGTGTACATGATTGAAAGTAAATATCAACCATGAGTGACTAATATCTTGATGGAAAACTCGAAACTATGGAATACTAGAAAAAATACATGGTTGGAAATACTAGCAATGTTCATGTCCGTTGCAACGAGTCATAATTAGAATAATACTTATTCACAAACTTGGTACAAAACACCCTAATTTTGATATACATATGTATATTATGTTTCAATTATAATATATTCCTTGGGCTGTTTTGGTGAGGTCAGGGAGGGATGTGGTTGGTTTTAAGATACTAATTATGGGTTTTTCTGCAAATTGGTAGACAAGCGGGATGTTGGTGAGAAAAGGCAACAACTTACCTCACAATCGTTAGAAGTAGATCTAATGGTCAGAAACGACGGATGGCAGACACACCAGCATCACCAACTTAGTCTTGTGTAGGAGTACTAGCAAGATCCGTGCATTAACGAAACATCAAGATGCATTTTTTTATAAAAACACTTGTTGTGATTGACCCTTGCGGGAGTAATCCCATGTGTAAAAACTAATGATATCTCGAGAAATATGAGATAAGGTGAAGAGGAGTTGGGTGTGGTGGTGGTTGGTAGTCGGACTGAGCGGAGGCATGGGGATTGACGACGCCGGCAGCGGCCACTAGGCCAGTTTGTTCCAGAGGCTTCCTTTCTTAATTGCTCAACAATGAGGTTTGTTGGAGATAAGGATGAACAAGGGAAGGCCTTGTCTGCAAATGTGGAGAGGGGTGCGGGTATCTTTTAGTTTAATTTCCATCCGTCAGATATAGATCAAACGGTCTATATTGCAATATGGCACATGTACCATCATCACCAACTCGGTTTTTTTATAAAAGAAGAAATATAAGTATGGAGATACAAACATATTATCGATACTTGCTTCCGTCAACTAGCATCTACATTCTATTCAACGCCTCGGCATGTGGGGCCTTAGCACAATGACTTCTCGACTGTGTAAAACAAAGATTTTCCCGTCGCCGACAAGGAGGGGGTGACGGCGGCGCGCTTTTTGGCTTGCTCTAGTCCTAGTAGTCATACTAGGTGGTCTAAGCACGTGTAGATTTATTCTTTTTCACGTCTCGTGTTTGCTGTACTGCCACGACTGTTGATGAGTAGACGGTAAGTTATTCACGGGGAAACCCTTGTTGAGCGTGTTTGAGAGAGAGAGAGAGAGAGATTGAGAGAGAGAGACAGTGTGCGTGTGCGATATGTTAGAGACTGAGGCAATGATAACAGATTCTTTGTGTCTATGTGTGTGGAGGATAGAGAGAGACATGTACAAGGGGCTTTGTGTTGTGTAACGTGGAGACACATATACATAATTAGATAGTGAGTGTGTGAGATACACATGCGGACATGGGGAGAGATGAGGATCCAGATAAATGGGTGTTTGTGCGTGTCTGTGTGTGTTTGTGCACGCGTTCGTGTGTGTAGGGAGAGAGTGTATGTGGAGTGGAGAGACCATTGATGATGTAAACCTAGTATAAGGGAAGGGGGAATGGTGTGACATGTGTAGTAGCGAGATAGCACGGGTGCGGGCGGGGGGAGCAGACTATTTGGAAGAGACATCGAGTGTGTGTGTGGGAGAGGGGTGTGAGAGCGAGAGAAAGAGAGAGAGAGAGAGAGAGAGAGAGAGAGAGATAGAGAGAGAGAGAGAGAGAGAGGGGCGAGACTGGTCGTTTGTGTCCATAAATGGCGTATAGATAGGGTGACAATGTTGATGTTGTCCGAAATTGGCCTATGAACGGAGACGCAGGGGAAGCGAGTTATCGTGTGTGTGATAGGGACTCCATGAGAGATCTAGAATAGATGGTGTAGAGAACAATGTGCGAAATCGAGAATGATTATACATTGGGGAGCTATGCAAAGAGTCACGACATATATGTATACAAGGAAGGAGCTGGGGTGGGTCCGCATGTGGGAGAGATAGAAAGAGGAGAGTGGTGCACAAGGAGACAAAGTGTGCTTGTTTGCAGTGGGGGTGGTGTGTGAGGTGAGTGCGCGAGAACCACACTAGGGAGATAGACGTTTGGGGGCGACGTTTTGTGTGTATGGGAAATATACACTCTACATAGTGCGTGTTCTTGGGTAAGAGAGATAGTGGGAGACCTAGAGAGTGAGGGAAGAGATGTGTGCATGCCCGGGAGACAAAGTGATAGAGACCTATGTTGGGGTCCGAACTTTACAAGAGAGAGGGGTGTTAATGTGGTCGTGTGTTGGTGTCTGGGGGAGAGAACGACTTCTCTATGTGTGTGTGTGTGTGTGTGAGGTGGTGGTGGGGGGGTGACTTCAGATAAAGAGTGAGGTGTTCTATATTTGAGGGACTTTAGCGTAATGGAGATATTGTGCACTCATGGTTGATCAATTTGTTTCACAGTTTGTACTATGAGATAACGATACTTTTGAACATGCGTGATATACCTTGATGTACCAGAATTACAAACCTAAGATTGGAATTTTGGAATTTGACTCCATCATTAGCTTTTGTAATTCATTTAAATAGAGGTACATTTTTTAAGCCAGAATTTCATGATCTCAAATTCATATATCAAACCTAGAGATATACACATACGGGCATGTTCAAACTTTATAATCATTCACTTTATTCATACACATACACATTTTTGCTTTTGTCATCATATTTAGGATAAACACATTTGGAATTTCATTTGAATTGGACTGTATGATGGTATTTCCTTGTAGTAGCTCAATGATCCATATTTGAATTGAATGGACAATCTAAGTTTCGAGTTGGAGACATTGATTTTCAAAACTTGCACATTTTTTTTGCGCGCAAAACAAACAAATTGTGGGCCATGATATCATAGTCAGCCGTACGAGAGCAGAATACTTATAATTTTAGGCGCCAAAAGCTTTCAAACTTCCCGCTCACATCGAAATATCACGCGCCCGAAAGTTTAGCTCTGCGATATTCCTGTTTTACCCCTGCCACATGAACGGAAAAGGGCTGCTTTGGTAACTCCATTGTTTTCCCCTCTTTACCCCAACATTCTTCCCAGAGCCCCTCCCCTTCCCCTCCCCGACCCCCCCAACCACGGCAAGCCGCCGAATCTAGTCCTCCACCGCAGCGGTGGACCTCACACCCTGCCGGATCTACCTTCCGCACCTTGGAACCCCCAACTGCCAACTCACCACTTCACCGGAGCCGCTTCAACGACTGGCTTGTCCACTGCTCCAGATCTCCTTGACCGCCATCATGGTCCACCGCACCGGATCTGCTTAACCGGCGCCCTCGTCCACCACAGCGTAGGCCCTTCACTGACTCCCTCGTCCGCCCCTTCACTGGCCCTTCATACAAGCCCTCGTCCTCGGCAACAGATCCGCCTCACCGAAAGCACTGTACAACGCGCCCGCCGAAGCCTTCGTCCACTGCACCGGACCCGCTCCACGGACGCCATATTCAACTCCACCGGCCCTGCTTTACCGACGCCACAGCCTCATCAGGTTATTTCAATTTGTACTCCTTCGGTTTTTCTCTTTATCGTGCAACTGTTCACTTACCACAGATGAGCTTTCTTGTATGTCGACAGGCGCCGCAACCGTAGCACCGGAGTCGCTTCAGCAACGGAGTCTCCGGCCCAAAGTCAACCGCAACACGAGCACCATCGACGATCCTTAGCTATCAAGTATGACAACGATACCCATACGCCGCCGAGAATCAGGTACTATCATCCAACGGCCGGCGCCTACGTTCACTTTCCTAGCATAAGCACCGCACCTTTGAATTTCTTCAGGGCATCATTCAGTTTTTCATGAGACGCGTTATTCTGCTTGCACCTGTAGGGCCATACTTCTAGCAGTGAACATGTTACACGTGCTAAATTACATAGCAGTGCACATATAGTTAATATGCTTTAGTTTTGTTCTGATGCCACCTGTTGGTTCCATCAGACTGGTTAATGTTCTCTATGCTTAATTACACATCAGCAAACTAGCATGTGGTTCCGCTGCTTTTTGTTCGCTTTACCCTACATTTTCTAATGCTAGCTATTACATCACTACTCCAAGCCTCTGTTCATTACTCCCTCCGTCCCATAATATAAGAAGGTTTTTAACACTAGTGTAGTGTTAAAACGTTCTTATATTTTGGGACAGAGGGAGTACTTGTTTGTGTGTTCTTGATCTTCCCAAGTTGCATGGCTAATTTGATGCTTCTATTAATTATGGAGCTGCCAACCCCATCAAGCAAAATATTTGTTCTTTTGGGGCTGGCACCTCGAACAAGCATAAAAATAGAGGGAAGCAGATATATTGTCGTGTATGTACACACCCTTCTTTCATTAGTTTAGATGAACCATTGATGATCAATTCGGACCAGTGCATGCGATTAAAATTAATTTTACCTAAATAGATGGTGCAGAATAAACTACAACAACTAGATTTGCAACCACGGGATGCTGACGATATTTTCAAAGAACATTGCAATAGCAGCTAGGCTTCACAGCAACATATGGTAAGCCAATGTGTTTTAGTACATGTGAAATGTAATGCGAGTGGGCTGCTTTCTTGGCTTGTGCCCTCAACGTGTAATCCTACCGAATTACAAATAGTTTAGTTGTCTGCTTTGCTCTATTGCTTGATTCGAATGCTTGTTTGTTGTTACGCTATACCTGAGTTGGCCAATATGTCAGCAGTGCCTGCTGTACTATCGTAAATAAATGCATGCTATTTCATTTGAGTCCTTAACTTTTCCTCTCAACTTCATCACAAGACTGTCTTCGTAGTTTATATGAGGCCACACTATTAAGTGCTTTCTCAGATTATTTCAACTGCTTAGATGCCTTGGCAACTTAAATATAGCGGTTGTACACTCCCTTTCAACTAGGGATGTCAACTGGGTCCCGTTTAATCCCGATTAAAGTCCACTAGTGGTATGATAGTTCAGAAGAGTTTTTGTTTTTTGAGGAAAATGAACTAGGGAGGTAGCAAAAACTAACTAGATGGGACTGGCGGATGTCGTTTATTTGCCACTTACATCCCTAGTTTCATCTTACCATTTTAATTTCTTTTTGGCTGATGCTTCTTCGAACCATTCAAATATAGTTTGCGATGCTCGGCAATAATTCGTCCGTCGTTTACCATGTAAGCTTACTGCCTGGATCATACGATAACTATCTCTTACTTATGTCCAGCGGAAACCTTTCAGGATGCCGTTCACACTAGGACACAATGTACAACCCCAGAATCTATTTGTGGAAGCAGTGCGCCATGCATGTTACCAGATGGTAGCAGTTCAGAGGCAACACCGCTGGAGAGCAGTCTGAGCACAGATATTATAGTGCTTGAGGCTCTACTAGAGGCAGAAAGAGATGGTGTGGCTGCCATGAATGAGGTAATCTTTATCTTGAGGTGGAAATTACGGAATTAGCGGCACGCATTATGCAAGCAACCCAAGAATTGGAGGAAGTAAGAATGTTGCATTTGAAGACGGAGGAGGTCCTGCTGTTTCTGCTATCTGAAGCCCAAGGTAATCCCGGTTCTTCTTTAGATACCAGTTGAAATTGTCATTAGATTATTGTACTTGCATGTTGTGTCATGTCTCTGAATGGATTATGTTGCAAGACCCCCTGTGTTGTCCGGAATTTCATGTTGTCCATGTGTTGTAATGATCCGAATTTTTTAGGCGAGGTAATCCTCAGTACTTGTATGATTGACATAAGATGAACTGTTTTTCGTGTGAGCATATTGTATTGGATGAAATAACTGTTTGAATCAGAGTGTATCCAACCTACTGAATTCGAAGATCACTGTCGGTGTACTAAAGTAGGGGTACCTTAGTATCCCGAACTTGTGCACGGGCAGTCGCAGCGTCCCGCGGCAAGGCTTGCCGGGTGCCTGCCAAGGTCCTCCGTGGTTCCTTTGGAGCCATTCAAGAACAAAGTGTTTCTACTGAGAAGACAAGGCCCCGGCAAGAGGAGCTTGCCGGGAAGGACAAGGCCCCGGCAAGAGGAGCTTGCCGGGAAGGCCAACCAAGGCATTTCAAGGAACTTGCCGCGACGCGCCGCGCGTCCCGGCAAGACCCGGCGAGCGACAAGCTCCCAGGCCGCGACAAGGCGCTTGCCGCGATGAAGCCACCACTCTGTGCCCACGCTCCAGCATTTCCGTCGACGTGTCGCCTCAGGACCGTTCCAAGCGCACGTGGCGAGAGGCTGTGCAGCCAAGCGGTGCGAGGTGGCGAGCAGAGATGACAAGATGGCCATCATGGCGAACGGTGGCGCCCCTAACGGTCGCTTTTCTGCACTGTTTGGGCGACTCGGACGGGCATTAAATGCTCTTGTCCCCTGCCGTCAGAGTTAGGTAGGATGCACTGTAGAGGTAGCTGTACCAACCACTCTTTTTACATTTATACCCTCGCATGCGTTGCCACCTATCGGTGACCCCTTTAGCATATAAAAGGAGGCCCATGTGCAACGTAGAGGGGGTTCGACTCATTCGAAACCAGAACACCCCCACGCTCTCGAGCAAGAACATAATACAACCACAAAGCAGCAGTAGGAGTATTATCTCTCCGGAGAGCTCCGAAGCTGGGTAAAATCGCTCGTGTGTTCCGCCTCAATCCGCTCTTCGTGCGATCTCCGCTCCCTGCCGGACCGAAAGGGGCCCTGCCCCATAGGTGTTCGTTCCCACGACACCTTTGGCGCGCCAGGTAGGGGGCGTCGAGGTTGTGTGAACCCGATCCGGCGTTCACGCGAGCCAGATCTTCATCTGTTTCATCATCTTCATCGACATGCCACCGAAGAAGAAGGCTTCGGAGGTGGCTGCTCCATCCACGTCGATCCCACCGCCACCGGAGCAAACGCGTGGTGGGGTAGACGCCGGCGGATGAACGGGCACCGACGAGGAAGCTCAAGCTGCCGCCAGGTCCAAGGACAAGGCCGTGCAAACCTCGGCGTCCGTACACGCACCGCGCCCGTCTCAGGAGGTGCGGGGCCAACAGCGTCATGGTATTTGCGGTACCATACGCTCGTTGGACCAAAATCGAGCTGGCGGATCTCGAGATGCTGAAGACCAGCATGCACGCCAACCTGCTGGCACGATCAAGACACGGTCGCCCGGACGGGATCCTGCTCCTTCTAACATAGTTAGAAGTCCGAGCATATCCCGCTCCTCGCACCGTTCGCCACCGCCACCGAAGACCCCAGAAGAAGCGTTGGCTCGAGCCCAACTGCTCCTGGATTATCCTCCAACGGCAGACAAGATTGACGATTGGAGGGCCACCATTCAGAGCCTCATCGGCTTCGCCAACGGCGACACTCCACAGCAGCCGAATACGTCACAGCCGCGGCAAGATTGCCAGACGCGAGCCGATGGCGACAAGACTGGTGGGGGGGCAACCACCGTGCACTCCCCGCCCCGAAGGCCAAGATCGCCGACTCGCCGGGTCAACCTCGACACTGACTCCACAGCGTCATCAGATCCTCGAGCTCGCCGCGATCAGCGCCAAGTTCTTCAAGAACGACAGCAAGAAGACGCTCGTACCCGCATCGAGCGTCGAAGAGAAGCGTGATGTCAGTCAGACCAGCACGTTGGGCCCGCTGTTGACATGCATGCGCTAGGGGAACCAGGCGACTTGCCGTACGCGGTAGGTTGCCCTGCGTTCACTCGTGAGCTTCGGCAAGTCCAGTGGCCCAGCACAAAGAACTTCAAGCCAGATGTACCGAAGAAGTATGATGGCAGGTTACATCCGTCGGAGTTCCTCAGCATCTACACCATCGTGGTGCAGGCTGCCGGGGGACGCGACGACAAGATCCTTGCCAACTACTTCCCACTGGTGCTCAAGCCTAATGTTAGATCCTGGCTCATGCACTTGCCGGACAACTCCATCTCCTCATGGGCGGATCTGTGCCATCAGTTTGTCAGCGCCTTCACAGGCGGCCACAAGCCCCATGGCCAGGAGAGCGACCTACATCTGCTCGCCCAGAAAGAAGGAGAGCCCCTGCGCAAGTACATTCAAAGGTTCAGCCAAGTGCAGCGCAACATTCCAGACGTCCACCCTGCCGCGGTCATCAGCGCGTTCCATCAGAACGTGCGAAACCGCAGGATGCGGGAGGAGATGGCGATGTGCAAGATCGGAGACGTCAGTGAGCTATATGCCCTGGCCGACAAGTGTGCACGTGCTGAGGAAGGGAGGAAACTCCCCAGAGAGAATGCAGGAGCAGGAGGATCTGACAGTGAGGATGCCGCCCCGGCAAAGAAAAACCGGCGGCGGAACAACAGAAGAAGGAAAGGCAAAGATGTGGTAGCTGTTGAGCAGTCTAGCAACGGAGGTGGCGCCAAGGAAACCGAACCTGTGGCGGCCGCCGACAAGCAGGGCGGCTCCGACAAGCAATATTGCAAGATCCACCGCACTAAGGGCCATGATCTCCAGAGTTGCAAGAAGGTCGAGCAACTTGTTGAGCAGCAGAAAGCTGAGTACGAGCGACGCGACAAGGAGAAGGCCCAGGAAGGTACTGGTGGATCCGGCAAGAAGCGCCCCGGCCGGGGAGGATGCCGCAACAAGGCCAAGCAGCGGCAAGGAGACAGACCTCCCCGCGGCCGCGACAAGGACGAAGATGAAGACGACGACGAAGAGATGGATGAAGATGAGGCCGACGAGCAGGAGTTTTAGAAAGCCACAGAGGTTCTGTGCGTTGACGGCGGTGCTTCTCTGCATACTTCGCACCGCCAACTCAAACAGTGGGTGCAAGAAGTTAATGCAGCAGAACCACCAGTTGAGTCACGCAAGCCTCTGAAGTGGTCCAGCACGCCTATCGTCTTTGATATTGAGGACCACCCTGATCGCGTAACTGCAGTCGGGTGCTTGCCGATGTTGGTTCTCGCCAACCATCTGCAACCTCAAGGTCACTAAGATGCTAGTTGACGGCGGGGCCGGCTTGAACCTGATCTCCTCCGCGGTGCTCCGGAAACTCCAGATCCCCGACAACGAGCTCGAAGAGACCGGTACATTCCAAGGAATCAATCCGGGAAGGAGCAAGCCGAAGGGGAAGACCACATTGCCAGTGACATTTGGCAGCGAGCTGAACTTCAGAACAGAGAAAGTCACTTTTGACGTTGCTTATTTCCCATTGCCCTACAATGGGATACTCGGCCGTCCAGCGCTCGCCAAGTTCATGGCAGCCTCTCACTATGCTTACAACGTGCTCAAGATGCCAGGCCCGATAAGTGTCATCTCTGTCCTTGGCGACAAGAAAGATGCCCTTATCTGCACCCACAAGATCTACCAGGAAGCAGCAGCCGCAGCAGATCGCAAGACACTTGCCGTTGAAGCTCCCGGGGGGAAGAAGAAGACCAAGTCCGGCAAGAGCTCTGATGCCCACTCCGGCAAGCGCACCTCTTCGGAGTGCTGCGCTACCGTCGAGGACGCACCATCGAGCTCCACCGGCAAGTGTAAGAAGACAAAGACAGCTTCACCAGAGACCAAGAAAGTGGCCGCCAAGGAGGACGACACTGGTGGTACCTTCACCATCAGTGCCACGCTTGACCCTAAATAGGAAAGCGCGCTCGTTGCTTTCCTGCGGGCGAATGTCGACGTGTTTGCATGGCAACCGTCCGACATCCCCGGTGTTCCCAGGAAAGTAATTGAGCACCACCTTGTCGTCTGTCCTCACGCGCGGCCCGTCAAGCAGAAAGTCAGAAAGCAAGCAGTGGAGCGCCAAGAATTCATTGCAGAAGAGATCAAGAAGTTGGAAGCAGCAGGCCTTGTCAGAGGAGTGCTCCATCCTACGTGGCTAGCCAATCCTGTAGTCGTGCGCAAGGCGAACGGAAAATGGAGGCTTTGTATTGACTTCACTGATGTTAATAAAGCTTGTCCCAAAGATCCATTTCCCTTGCCGCGCATTGACCCGATCGTCGACTCCACGGCAGGGTGTGATTTGCTTTCATTTCTTGATGCATATTCAGGATATCATCAGATCTTCATGGTAGAAGAGGATGAGGACAAAACCGCATTCATCACTCCATGTGGCACATACTGTTTTGTACGGATGCCTTTCGGACTAAAGAATGCTGGTTCAACATTTGCAAGGGTAGTTCACGAAGCTTTTGAGCCACAGTTGCACAGAAATGTGGAAGCCTACATGGATGACATAGTGGTTAAGAGCAAGGACAGAGCAACTCTGATTCATGATTTGGATGAAACTTTCATGAATCTGCGCAAGATCAACCTCAAGCTCAACCCCGAGAAGTGCGTGTTTGGAGTCCCCTCCGGCAAGCTTCTCGGGTTCTTTGTGTCTCAGCGGGGAATTGAGGCCAATCCCGACAAGATCAAGGCCATTGAGCAGATTGAAGCACCGAAGCGTGTCAAGGACGTACGAAGGCTTGCGGGCTGCATGGCTGCTCTCAGCAGGTTTATCTCTAAGTCTGTTGAGCGCGCCCTGCCATTTTCCAAAATATTGAAGAAGGCAGGTGCAATGAAATGGACTCCGGAAGCGGAGGCTGCGCTGCAGGACTTGAAGAGATACCTGTCCTCAATACTTGTCGCACCTAAGCCACAAGAGAAGTTGTTGCTGTATCTAGCAGCAACCAATCAAGTGCTTAGTGCTGCGTTAGTAGCGGAGAGGGAAGCGGATGATGAGCCTGCGACCACGGCGAGTGCATCCAGCGACAAGCGGGGGGCTTCCCCAATAAGCTCTGGTCCCGACAAGGATGGATCTGTGCGGACACAAGAAGAGAAGCAGAAGAAGATGGTGCAGCGCCCAGTTTACTTTGTCAGTTCCCTTCTGCAAGGGGCTAGGTCAAGGTACTCTGGTGTGCAGAAATTGCTTTTCGGCCTTCTCATGGCCTCGAGGAAGCGGCGCCATTACTTTCAAGCACATGAGATCATAGTTGTCACTCGCTTTCCGCTGAAGAGGATACTGCAGAATCCAGAAGCAACGGGCAGGATTGTCGAGTGGGCACTGGAACTGTCAAGCTTCGGCCTCAAGTTTGAAAGCACTTCAACTATCCAGAGCCGGGCATTGGCAGAATTTATAGCAGAGTGGAAGCCAACACCAGATGAAGAAATTCCAGAAACGAGCATCCTCGTCAAGGAAGCAAGCAAAGAATGGATCATGTACTTTGATGGTGCCTTCTCGCTGCAAGGCGCCGGTGCGGGCGTGTTACTTGTCGCACCCACCGGAGAGCACCTCAAGTACGTGGTCCAGATGCACTTTTCCAAGGAGCAAGCGACAAACAATACTGCAGAGTACGAGGGCTTGCTTGCCGGTCTCAGGATCGCGGCGGACCTTGGGATCAAGAAGCTTATTGTTAGGGGTGACTCTCAGCTTGTCGTCCGCCAAGTAAACAAAGATTATCAGAGTCTGTTCATGGAAGCTTACATTGATGAAGTGAGAAAGTTGGAAGAACACTTTGACGGCCTACAGATGGAACATGTTCCGAGAGCTCACAACGACATCGCAGATGGCCTGTCAAAGTGCGCCGCACTTAAGTTACCTGTGGAACCAGGGATCTTTGTGCTCAAGCTGACTCAACCGTCTGTAACACCATCAACTGGACAAAGCAAGAAGAGGAAGTTGATTTCCGGTGACTACTTTCTGGCAGAGCTCCCCGAAGCTGCCGCCAAGAAGGTCCCCAAGATCAACACCAAGAATGCTGAGGAGCAGTCTGCTCCGACAAGCCCTAGGGTCTGTTCCGTTGAAGCAGACGCTCCCGACAAGTTTTGCTCCGGCAAGCTTGCCGGGGAACATCAAGCTCCGGCTGAGCCGCAGGTTCTTGCCGTAGAAGCGGATGTTCCCGCTGCAGCATATGTGCCTTTAGTCCTTGTTGTCGATCCACAAGCTCCAGCATGGGCGCATCAGATTGTCCATTTCCTTCAGACAGGAGAACTTCCCGAAGAGCAAGAAGAAGCAGAGAAAGTAGCCCGGCAATCAAGTATGTACCATTTTGTCGACGACATACTATACAGAAGAAGATTCAACGGTGTGAAATTGAAGTGCATTCCCCGGGAAGATGGACAAAAGCTGTTGGCGGAGATACATGGAGGTATATGTGGTCACCACATTGGAGCAAGAGCACTTGCCGGCAAAGCTTTCCGGCAAGGTTTCTTTTGGCCAACAGCCCTCCAGGATGCAACTGCACAAGTAACCAAGTGTGAAGCGTGCCAGCCTCATTCCAAGCAGATACACCAGCCAGCTCAAGCTCTCCAGACAATCCCTTTATCCTGGCCATTTTCGGTCTGGGGTCTCGACATTCTCGGCCCCTTTCCCCGAGCTGTCGGGGGCTTTGAGTACTTGTACATTGCAATCGACAAGTTCACAAAGTGGCCGGAAGTGGAAGCAGTGAGGAAGGTGACAGCACAGTCAGCAGTCAAGTTCTTCAGGTCGATTGTTTGCCGTTTCGGAGTCCCTAACAGGATCATCACCGACAACGACACGCAATTCACGAGCCGCACCTTCATGCAATACGTCCAAGATCTTGGCGCCAAGGTCTGCTTCACTTCTGTTGCTCACCCGAGAAGCAACGGTCAAGCGGAGAGAGCAAATGCTGAAGTGCTGCGCGGGCTCAAGACCAGGACTTTCGACAGGCTGCACAAGTGCGGAAAGAATTGGATAGAGGAGCTGCCGGTGGTTCTTTGGTCGATCAGGACGACGCCAAATCGAGCCACTGGCCAGACACCTTTCGCTCTAGTCTATGGAGCAGAGGCAGTTCTCCCCACGGAACTCGTATATGGATCGCCTCGAGTGCTCGCTTATGATGAGTTTGAGCAAGAGCAGCTGCGACAAGATGACGCGCTGCTCCTTGAGGAGGATCGTCTTCAGGCTGCTGTTCGAGCTGCTTGATACCAGCAAGCTTTGCGCCGCTACCACAGCCGCAAAGTTAATGCCAGAAGTCTGAAGGAAGGCGACCTTGTTCTTTGGCGCGTTCAGTCCGCCAAGAATTCCAACAAGTTGACGCCCAAGTGGGAAGGCCCTTATCGGGTGAAACGAGTCACTAGGCCTGGCGCTGTCCACCTTGAGACCGAAGATGGTTTTCTGGTGAGCAACTCCTGGAACATTGAGCATCTTCGTAAGTTTTACCCATAAGGCGCAGTTGCCGGAACCTGTTCCGGCAACCACCTTTTGTACAAGCCTTGCCGCTGTTGCATGTAACCCTTTGTACAAAGCCGGGCGCAGATCCCGTGCATAAATAAAGCTCATGTGCTCCGCACATCTTGTCAAATTTCATGCTTTTTCATTTTTTGCATGTATTTTCTGACACTTTGTGCAGCACTTGCCCCCGGTAAGCAATAACGAGCCTTAAGGCTCCATATCTTTATTTTCTCTTCTTTCTTTTTCTCAAAGAAAGGGAAGGTTCCCTCACCCACAAGTTCATCGGGGGGAAGGAGAAGATAATGGTGTGGACCAGGCGTCGTTCAAGAAAGTATCGCCTTGCCGGGACGCAAACGACAGGAAAGCTAAGTTGCCAAAGTTTGAGCACAATCAGTTTTAAAAAAATTTAAGTTATCTTCCTTGAACAACCGAGCTTTGTATGGAAAACCTGTGTGCGGAGGAACCAACTCGTAGCTAGTTGCGCCCTTACTTTGTTTCGAGTCCGCTCAACAACTTAAGTGTGCTGCGACTAGTCACGACAAGGTTTCTTGCCGGAAGTGATACCGCCAGCAGGCTGCTGATGTTCCGCACTCAGCGCTCGGGCCAAGGGTGCCTGCGACGGCAAGTTCCCTGAAAGCGTAGGGTAAAAACATACAAAGGAAGGAATCAAGTAAAAGGGATAACATAGCAAATACTGCCCAAGATAAAGTTATATTACAAAGATAACTTGCCGCGCTCTAATAGATTGTTCCCGTAACATGTCTAGCAGCGGCAAAGAAAGGAAGAAATGGGCGGTCTAATCTACGCGGCCGCCATCAACCCTCCTGACTTCATTCACCTTGTCCACAATGGGCGCGACAAGGGCTTTGAGCTCTTCAAGATCAGCACCCGCCGACAGCTTCTTGAGGACGTTGGTGAGGTTGAGGCCTGGGTTGCGGAAGACCACCTTCACCAACACCTTCTCCAGAACTCTGGCGCAGATCGTGCGCGACTCGTCGGCCAGCTGCTTTGGGATCCTTTCCCGGAGTTGCTGGAGGGCCGTCGCCACGCCGTTGAAGAACAGAGTGAGCTTCGCGTTGGGCTAGAGGTTCTCGTCGGAGGAGTACCCGAAGCCCTCCATTTCCAGTTGCGCCAGCTCCTCGTCAATGACCGCGGCAATGTTCACGAGGCCCTCCGTCCAGAGCTCCACAGTATCTCTGAAGGTGTTCTGGGTTTCGGCGGCCCTTGTCAGCAGCGCCTCATTGGCCTTGATCTCCTCCTTCAAGGCCTCCTCCCGTTTCTTGGCACCGTCCAGCGTCTCAGTCAGCGTAGCCAGCTTCAACTCGAGATCGGCAGTGGAGTCCTTGGCGGCGCTCAGCTCTTTGCCCCTCTCGAGGAGGCGACCCTGCAGCTCGCCGTGGGCGAGGGCGTCCTTCTCGCGCTCGCCTTGGAGCGCGGCAAGCTCTTCATTCCTCGCCTTCAGATCAGCCTCGAGTTGCACCACTTTCACTTCCAGCTCCTTCTTGGTGGCCTCAGCAGCTGCGGCAGCATCTTTTGCCTCCTTGAGAGCCCCGCCAAGTGCTTGCTCGCGCGCAGCCAGCTCCTCCTCATAGCTGTCCAGATTGACTTTCCGCTGCGTCAGCTCGCCTTCCCACACGGACAGCTCCTCGGCGGCAAGCCGCTGTTGCTCTTCGGCTTCAGCCTTCTCAAGGAGGAAGGCCTTCCGCGCCTCGACAAGCTGCACGCTCTCCTCCGCAATGGACTGGAGGGCTTACTGATTGCGTTCCTGGAGCTCCTCCGCGCGCCTCTCGATATCCACTCCTGCCTGCGCGACAAGCACTTCCCAGGATTCTACCTTGGTTTGTCGGGTGCGGTAGAGTGACAGCAGCCTCCGCAGCAGCTGTTCCTCCTCAGGCTCGCCACTGCTGCTTGGCGCGTCGACAAGTGTCAACCCAGCGGAGGCGAGCACTTCTCCGTCAAAAGCTTCTCCTTCGACCGGCGCCCTGGAGCTTGACGCCCAGGGAAGCTTGATGAAGACCCCGTCGCCGGCCTTCAAGTAGGCGCCAGGCTGGGGCTCTTCGGAGCCTGGCGCTGCGCCAGCAGCGGAGGGGTCGGCGGTCGGCGTAGCGCCTTGCGCTCCTGTGGCCCCAAGGTCGTCAGTGCGATCGCCGGATCCCTCGCCAGCTCCTGCGCCAGCAGCCTTGGCGGCCTCTTCGCCGGCAGAATCATCAGCGCCGGCCTCTTCCTCGGTGGCGGCGGTGTCATCAGTGTTGCCGCGTGTGTTCTCCTCGCCGGTGGCTTCAGTCTCCATTGGTTCTGTAGAAGGTGAATCTGAAGACAGGAAGAGGGAGAAAAAGTCAAGCAAATATCCAAAAAGAAGATCAGAAGAAGAAGAACCCAAGGGAAGTTTTCTGACAAGAAGGATTACCTATGCTGGGCTCTGTAGTCATGGGCTCCACCACCGGGGGATCGCTGGTCCCGTCCCTTGCCGGAGAACTGCCCCTTGTCGGGGACCTCTCCCTTGCCGGAGAGCGCTCCCTTGCCGGGGAATCCTCCCTTGGCGGCGTAGTTGAAGCAGATAGCACCTCAGGAGCGGCTTCCGGTTGCTCCTGGTGAGCCTGTTCTGCTCCTACACAAGCAAACCAACAGTCAGATGTCAGTAAAGGAAAGAGTACCCATGCGTGCCAGACAACAGCAAGTGAACAAATACTTACGCTGGGGGCTGCGCTGGGGGCTGCTTCGGGGAGTAGTGGCCGGGTCCGACAAGGTGGTCTCGGACGCACCCTCTGTTGTCGCAGCAGGATCGTCCTCGATGACAACCACGGGGACCTTGGCTCTCTTCGCCGCTCTCTAGGCCAGAGTCCTAAAAAGGAACAAGGTTCAGAAGAAAGCAGATCAGATACAAGACAAGAAACAGCAAGAATTGAAGAAATACAAACACAACAGAGAAACTTACTCCTCTTCTTCCTCCTCGTCGGAGCTGAGCGCGGAGAGGTCGAAGTCCGGTACTCTTTCAGCGCGACGAGGTGGAGGAGTAGGCTCCCTTGGCCGCTTGGCGGGAGCTGCGGCAGGATCAGAAGCGGCGGTCCGAGAGGACTCCGCTCCAGTTGCCGGCGCGGCGTGAGATGCTCCCGCGGCAACGGTGCTTGTCGCAGTGGAGCGTGTACCGCGGCGCGGCGGCTGTTGACCCGTCTGCCGCCCTGCTATGTCTCCGGTCATGCGGAGGCGCCTTCTTGGTGGAGCTGGGGGCTGCACTGGGAGCTCCGCTTGCGGCAAGTTGCTTGAAGACGGCTGGCCGCTTGCACCCTCGGCAGGCTCGCTCGATTCGGCTTCGGACCCTCTCTCGCTGACGATTTCCCCGACAAGCTCGTCTCGATCGGCAAGGCTTGCCGCCTCGGCTGCCTCTGCCTCCTCCACAGTAAACCCAAACTTGCCCGCGGCGGCGGCTGCCGCCGCCTCTTCCGCCCTGGTGGCGATGCGCCGCATCTCGTCTTCGGTGGTGTCGCGGGTGAGGCTCCTCTGCTCGTCGGCGTGGACCGCCACCTCCACCAAGCTATCGAAGAACTGCTGCACGACATCGTCGGCGGGCTCCTGCCAAGTTGGAATAATTCCATGCGAGTCGCACTCCGGCATCATTGCACGGATGCGATCGAGCGAAGAATTGTTGCACAACGGGACGACGCCCTGTGGCAGCCTGAACCACTCGGGATGATTGGGGTCGTGCTTGAACAGCTCCTTGAGCATCCCATCCAACTCCAAGACAGTGAAATTGAAGTTGAGACCCGGACGCAGCCTCATGATGTCCGCCGGGCCCCCGAATAGCCAGGTGGGCCTCCCCCTCTCCTGCAGAGGGGCAATGCGGCGGCGAAGAAAGTCCGCGCCAACAGCGCCTACAGTGAGCCCGGCAAGTCTGAGTCGCAAGATCCGGGTGGTGGCAATCTTCAGCTTAGCATCGTCCGCCGCCAGGGCGCTCCAATCGTTGCCATGCACTGCAGGGGTTTGGCGCAGGGCAGTGAACGGATGAGGGTTCTCCTTAACGATCCAACACCATTCCACTCTCCACTCCTCCCATTTGCTGCGGAGCTCCCCCTCCAGATACGTCTCCTTCTTGCCGGCTCTCGAGATCCAGGCGATCCCGCCAGCTAAGGGCTCTCCTCTCTCGACCCGGGGCATGAAGAAATGACGGAAGAGGGCTACATTTGGGTGGATTCCGAGAAAGTTTTCGCAGAGATGTGCGAAAACCGCCATGGTCAGGACAGCATTGGGGGTGAAATCAAGGAGATGGAACCCGTAGGTGTTCATGATGTCACAAAAGAACGCAGAGAAGGGCGGGCAGAGCCCGCAGTAGAAGAACAGCGCGAAGAAGGGGTATCCCTTTGGAGCCCGTTTCGAAGCAGAAGCGGCGGCGGAGAGTACCTGGGTGCGCGGATGCGCTCGCGTCTCCGTCGACCAGAAGAGATAGAACCACTCCCTCAGCTCCTTCGAGGAGAGCTCGGGGGGGAAAGTTGCCCGCTCCTTTCGCAGCGCCTCAAGCCGCAGCGCCTCGGCCGACTTCGCACCCTTCCCGGTCTTCGGAGCCAGAGCGGAGGCGGTGGGGGAGATCGAGGGCGTTGGTGGCGACGGCGGCGACGGGGGGTGGAGCGTTGCTCTCTTTCGGCTTTGGAAGCGGAGGGGAGCGGCGGAGATTTCTGAGATTGGGACCGCAAGTGGCGAAGGTGGGGGAACTGCCCCTGTTTCCCCTGCTTATAAAGAGGAGGAGGCGAACGTTACGCTTTTTCCGAATAAAGAATCACCCACGATCTCTCCCACGACGCCGCATTCGACGCGTGCCGTTACGGGAGGGCGCGGTGGATACGGAGTCAGATACGGTGTGGACCCAGGCCGCGCGTGCCCGTGCCCTGTTTTGGGCCTGGCCCAACAGCGCTCGGCACCGTGTGTGGCCCAGGCCCGGGGGCTCCTGTCGGTGTACTAAAGTAGGGGTACCTTAGTATCCCGAACTTGTGCACGGGCAGTCGCAGCGTCCCGCGGCAAGGCTTGCCGGGTGCCCGCCAAGGTCCTCCGTGGTTCCTTTGGAGCCATTCAAGAACAAAGTGTTTCTATTGAGAAGACAAGGCCCCGACAAGAGGAGCTTGCCGGGAAGAACAAGGCCCCGGCAAGAGGAGCTTGCCGGGAAGGCCAACCAAGGCATTTCAAGGAACTTGCCGCGACGCGCCGCGCGTCCCGGCAAGACCCGGCGAGCGACAAGCTCCCGGGCGCGACAAGACAACGACCGCGACAAGGCGCTTGCCGCGGCGAAGCCACCACTCTGTGCCCACGCTCCAGCATTTCCGTCGACGTGTCGCCTCAGGACCGTTCCAGGCGCACGTGGCGAGAGGCTGTGCAGCCAAGCGGTGCGAGGTGGCGAGCGGAGATGACAAGATGGCCATCGTGGCGAATGGTGGCGCCCCTAACGGTCGCTTTTCTGCACTATTTGGGCGACTCGGACGGGCATTAAATGCTCTTGTCCCCTGCCGTCAGAGTTAGGTAGGATGCACTGTAGAGGTAGCTGTACCAACCACTCTTTTTACATTTGTACCCTCGCCTGCGTTGCCACCTGTCGGTGACCCCTTTAGCATATAAAAGGAGGCCCATGCGCAACGTAGAGGGGGTTCGACTCATTCGAAACCAGAACACTCCCACGCTCTCGAGCAAGAACATAATACAACCACAAAGCAGCAGTAGGAGTATTATCTCTCCGGAGAGCTCCGAAGCTGGGTAAAATCGCTCGTGTGTTCCGCCTCGATCCGCTCTTCGTGCGATCTCCGCTCCCTGCCGGACCGAAAGGGGCCCTGCCCCATAGGTGTTCGTTCCCACGACAATCACGGCATTTCTAAATCATAATCATATATAAAGGTGGAATAAATCTCTGTTGTGGTGTTGAAGAAATAAATAACAAAATGTATAATTATCTGTGGATATTCGTAATCGAATACAAATTGGATTTGAATTTAGTTTGCCAGGTCCCAGGGCAAACGTGAATGCTAATTCTCCCAAGTTTTGAATGAAGCGGCTAAACACCCACTATAATTGTGGGCTGCCCGAAGCAAGTGTTTGTGAGATGGAAATTACTGTCTACCCCTGACACTGAGTACATCCTTATCGACCGGGTTTACACTACTGTCGATAGGGGTAGACTAGTAACTTCAACCAGACGTGACACGACGGCCTCTGAGCCCATTCAGACACGGTGGGCGCCAAACGTGGGCGGCAAAACACATTTGAGTCAAGCTCATCCGAAAGACATGTGTCTCTTCCTCCATTTCCCCATTCATACACGGTGGGCGGCAAAACAAACTCTCCTCGTCCGAAATCGATGTAGGCTAATATTTTAAATAGGGGCAGATGTGTAACTTCCATCAGACGTGACACAACCGCCCTACCTGTCAGCCCTGTTCATACACCATGGGCGCCAACTGTGGGCGACAAAACACCCTCTCCTGGCCCGAAGTAGTTACCAGCAAATATTTGGGAGATCCGAGATTACCGTCCTATCCCCAACCGACGCGATGTCCGAAATTTTAAATGGGGGATAAGTTCGTAACTTTCCCCCATTTCAGAGAAGCACGTCCCAAAGTTTGAGATCCCCCCTCCCCTCCATTTCCCCATTCATACACCGTCGGCGGCACGACAACCTCCGCACTGCGGCCAGCCTCCTCCGTCCGCCACCCCATCCTCCACCTTGCCGGAGCCGCTACCCCTACCCCGTCGTCCACTGCAAGAGATGGACGTCTCTCATCCATGGCGCTAGACCAGGATCCTTTCATCGCCTCCTCTCGCTTCATCGGCGCCGTCGTCCACCTTGCCGTTGCCGCTCCTACGACCGCCTCGTCCACGGCAACAGGATATATCCCCCGACCCGGCCGTCTGCCGTCCAAAGTCTTCTTCCCTGCCGCCGACAGCCATCGCACCCGCAGCACCCTCAACGTATCAGCATAGGCCTACACGGCGTTGCAAGAGAGGTGGTACTCTTCCATATGTGCTTAAGTTATTGATCTCACCCGGAAAATAGATTGTAATTTGTTTACTGTACTTTTCTTGTCCGTACCAAATCGTAGTGGCTAGTTGAAAGCAAACATTGGTTGCGAAGTAGCTTTGTCCGGTTTGCACCTTCAGATCCGCCATGGCACGGGAACTATACTCGTAAAGCTTATGGTTTCCCCCCTTTATATTCACTACCATCATTGTAGGTGCTTCGTGTCGTGCTAGCACTGCTCCTCAAGACCTCAACCCAAAGCTTATGTGTTGAAATACGAATCTGATATGATGCTCATATCACTAAAACAGAGAACGTTTAATTGGTCACCTAATGTTCCTATATTTGTTTCGAAAAGCATGTGTGCCACCCACTGGTCCAGCTAGTTTCACTTTCCTGATTTTTCTCTTGATGCTTAGGGTTTTCCCCTTTTATCTACTCTACTATGATCTGCGTAGGTGCTTTCTGTCGTACTGGCATTACTCCACCCTTCAAGCTAAACAACACAACACTCAGAATTCGAAAGCTTAGTTGTTCAAATATGATTGTGATATGATACTGATATTAGTTAATTGACACATTTAATTGGTTAGCTAAAGGTCCCAGTTGAGTTTCCAAATGCATGTCGCGACATATAGAGACACAGCATAATTGCATTTGTTTGTCACTTGTTGACCGTACTTTGTTGTCCATACCAAATCTTAGTAGTTATTTCAAAGCAAACATCGGTTGCTAACTACCCTTTGCGCACTTTGCAGCTTCAGATCTGCCATCCCACTGCCACGGTCAACACTGTACTCATCATGCTTATGTTTTCTCCATTTTATGATGACCACAATCAGCCTACGTGGTTTGTGTCGTAATAGCACTGCTCCACCCATCGAGCTAAACAAGCTTAGTTGTACAAATTCATATCTGATATTATTGCTGATATTAGTAAAACTGAGAGATGTTTAATTGGTGAGCTAAATGTTCCTACTTTAGTTTCGAAATGCATGTGAGCCACATATGGAGAGACTGGAAAGAATAGTATTTCTCTGTGCGCTCTGGTTCATCATGGGTGGCTAACCGACATTGTATTGAAAGACTTGTAGTATCTTCAATCTGCTTGCTCTTCTGCTCTTCTTTAAGATGATACTCTTCTCTTGCGGTCGACTGGTCAGGTCGAGTTGTTCTCCCTTAGTATATTTTGAATCTGTCAGGTCAGGTCGACTTGTTCTTCTTTACTATATGTTGAAGCTATCATCTGCGGAGTGTCATCACTTCTGGAGCTCTCATAGTTTGAGTAGTAGGCCACATTATATTAATGCACACAAAAAATTACAGCATGCATGGCATCTTTTAAAAGAATTACAGAGATAGCACAAAGGGGTTTACAGGGAGGCAGTATTGGATTAGAATCACTTCTGCATTACAAAGAAAATCTCACTTGTTTTTATGTTTTCATGCATGTCAGATATTGAACATTATCAAAATGAATATGAGAATGGGCACACGAGAGGAATATTGCGGAACGATCCACTAGCTAACAAACTTGGCATGGTGGAGGATGGCCTATCTTATTCACCCATCAAGGTGCTTGCTCTAGCTTTGCAAAGTTGTATTGGTCGCACATATTTTGCATCTGACCTCTTGCATTACTTCTACTTTGTTACACCATCTGCTTAGTTTAAGCATCATATATGATTATATGCCATACCTATCCATTTTCTGTACCTATTCCATGTGTCGTCACACTATGTTTTTCCAGTCAAATGTTGTTCTTTCGTAATAGATGTCCAAAAGGAAGAGGGTGAGTGCAGATCCTCAAGGAGTACAAACTAGGTATTTGGAAAAAGGTAGTGATACCTGTTAAATCAGATAGATCAGCAGCCACAGAAAACACAGGCCCAACTGTACCACACTTTACCCCTACTCCAGTGGCCAAACCCCTATTAGAACTGCTGGGAGCCCAGCGTCAGGTACTGTCTATGATATCAAGTCAAAATTTAAACTCCTAAATTTCTGCTTGTGCCTTACCTTCTCTCTTGTATGAAAACTAATTTCAGATGAATCTCCTTGCTCAAAGGATCATACGATCTCAAAGCAATAATGGGCTCTGCATTGCTCTCGTCAGTACCTCTCTCCCTTTTGCCTTCTAACGCTGTACTTAATTAATTGCTATTTGATTATGTATCATCAGTCTGCACCTGAGCTTCATTATCCTCTGTTTCTTCCAATATTATTTGATCTATATTTACTCTTTGCAAAATGTAGAATAATGGCAACGCTTATAAAGAATTTTCTTTGGGGAATTTATTGAATTATCCTTCCATCAACATGGAGAAGGGCTTTGTCCAGCCCGTGTTAACATGTAATGTAAGGTCATCCTTCTCAAGCCTTCAAACTTTGTTCTAGTATAGATTTGGATAGGCATCATTTCCTCCACTGCTGTTTGCTTTGCTGTTTACATCTGATTGGATGTTTGCAACAACTACCAGTTTCAAATTGTAGTTGTAAAAACATGTTCCTTATGCAGTACAGATCCATTTATTTGCTTATATAATTGTGAAACCTGTTACGTGTCTCCTTGTTTCTCTTTCAGAATCGTATCTCTTACGCCAGGCAGAACTTTAGGGAAGATAGTGAGCCAAACCATCTTGTGGACAGCGAGATGACCCCAAGGTCCTATCTTGATGAAAACAGTGAGTTGAAGCTACTCACCAGCAGGTGTGAGACAACCTCTGTGCAGTCGCTGCCTCAATCAGTTCGACTTCTTCAGTCTCAACTTAAAGCGGAAAGGCTTGCTTCAGCTCAGCTCCGACTTGAAGTCAAAGATGCAATGAAGATGTCAGAGGACTGCCGTGCGCACCATCAAGCCTTAAATCTAGTGTTGATGCATCTATCGTTGACACAACTGAGGTCTACTCAGCTTCTTCAGCTGTTTGGGGGGCCCTTCCTGGCCAGACCTAGTGCCTTCTGAAGTGCTCTCAGTTTTGTATATTCTTTTGTCGGCGTGTTTATTTGCACTGGTGGCGAACTTTGATGCCCAGTGGATGTAATATGTGATAGTCGTGATAGCCTAGCGTAAGTTGCTTGCTTATTTATTTCCTTGTTGTCTTGTTTATTTGTTTGCTTGTAGTCATTGTAGTTCTTTTTCTGCGGTTTGCTAGTGGCTGCAATAACCTATTTTTTAAAACTAGGCTACAATAACCATGGGCTAATATTTACTGTAGTGACACTGGGCCTCCTACGGGCCGTAGAAACAGTGAGCCTTCTACGGGCCGTAGAAACAATGGGCCTTCTAAGGGCCGTAGAAACAATGGGCTTTCTACGGGTCGTGTCATAAATGGGCCTTATACGGGCAGTATGATAACATGGGCCAATAACAGGCCGCATTATGGTCGTAAACGGGCTAGAGTTGGAAACGTCTGTTCATGGGCCGACCATAATGGGCCATCGTTAATAGGCCATATTTCATGACGCTATGAAAACGGCCCAACGTATTAACGGACCACAAACGGGCCGACTGTAACCACGGGTTGAATTTGGCCTACAAGCAGAAAATGACAGTAACGGGCCGTAAGTAAATGAATGCTGGAAATGAGCCCAAGAATAAATGGGCTCCAAGAAGGCCGAAAGATAACATGGGCTGGAAACAGCCCAACGGAATAATGGGCCGTTAATGGGTATAAAGTGATACACCATTCATTACGGGCCAGTTTCTCCATGGGCCGTTAATGGGTGTAAAGTGATACACTGTTCATTACGGGCCAGTTTCACCACGGGCCGTTAATAGGCCAAGAGTTACATAGGGCCTCATATGGGCCGAAAGACGTCATGGGCCATACATGGGCCAGAAGTGAAAATGGGCTGGAATCATATTGGGTGGCCCAGATGATGCTACTGGGCCTAATTCGGATAGGGCGTAACGGGCCTTGGGTTAGCAGGCTGTAAATGGGCTATATGCGAACAGGCCGTTAACAGGCTTTCCATGGGCCGGCCCCCCACATTTTGACCAAGTCAAACGGGCCGACCTTTTCACAGGAATGGGCCTCTGTTGGGCCGTGCCACATGTCGACGTATCATAGGCGCCTTCCGTCCAATGAGTGGATGACATCAGTCCCAACGATGAGCAGACATGTGTTTCCTCTAGCCAATGATGATTTTACATGTGGAAAATCCCCATTGGTCGGGGCTGTTAACGGGTTATTGGATCCAAAACCCGACCCGATAGCTTAACGGCGTTCCGTTACGGTGGATGCCACGTGTCGGTCACCATTGACGAAAGCACTTCTGTGACGCGCGATTTATCGTCATGGAAGTGGACACTTCCGTGATGATAATTTTGGTAATGTCATGGAACACTTCTACGACAGCACAGGTATGACTATCTTGATTCTGTCATAAATTTGTCATGGATGTACATGCATGACAAAAAACGCGACCTACTGTGACAAACACGTATCATCATGGAAGTGTATTTTTTTGTAGTGTTGCCTCGATCCCAGCAGCTGCATACGCCCATGGTCATGATGATGTGTTGAGGAGCCATGGTGAGAGCTGGTCGCGACAACACGACAAAGTATTTGACGGAGAGGAAGGACACTGGCACGACCAAGAAGACCACGTACCATCCTCACAAGTAGCAGTCGATGGCTAATCTACATCAGACAACACCACCGCCCACTGCTACTAGCTCTGTCGTCCTCATCGCAAACCATATGTGACGCAGGAAATTGCTGTTGTCGCCGAATCAAAAGTTCAATATCGCAGGTCATGCTGTCTAGCCGCTGCCACAACTACTTGGGTCTAAGGCAGTGCCATACACAGATCCAGGGCACCTCCAGCCTTGAGTCGGAGCAGAAGACCAACATGGCCGCCACCTCCCGACGGGCAGCTTGGGTGACGGTTGCGACCTGCAGGCTGGCCACCTCCTAAACCCGCTGCACCCTTGCATTGGCACTATCGGTGTCAAAATCGGCATATCTTGGGTAGGGGGTCCAAATCTATGTGTCTTAGGATCGATGGTAACATGGACATGGGGTTTTACCCAGCTTCGGGCTGTCTTGAAGAGATAATACCCTACATGTTGCTTGATTGACTTTGATGAGTATAGGGGTTACAAGAGTTGATCTACCTCAAGATCGTATGTTGTGGTCTAAACCTAGGGGTATGATGATTGATGTCATGATGATCTGGCCTATCAACTAGCCTGGCCTCGGCTTATATAATGTACCAGAGGCCTAGGATAACACGAGGCCTAGTCAAATACGTCGGCGGAGTGGAGTCCTTGTCTTGATCGCCAATTCTTGTGGAATCTTCCTCGTGTATACTTCGGCCGTCCGAACTGGCCCATGAGTAAACGTCCCTGGGGGTCCTCGGCCCAATCCAACTGATCGGGAGACGACGTGGTGAGTACCCCCTAGTCCAGGACACCTTCAGTAGCCCCCTGAACCGGTCTTCAAGTTGGGGACGCTCCTCAGTTCTTCCAAACTTCTCTTTGTCTTTGGTCGTCGGTCTTGAAAACTAGTTCAACAAATCTTCCCATCATCTACCTTGAGGATTGCCGAGCTAAATATGAAGAGTTTATACGTCGGGTATCCGAGGAGCCCTTTAAGTCTTCGGCCTTTATCAATGCCTTGTAATTTTTATCCCACACCCCTGGTTTGAAGTTGTTCCCATGCGGCGGCGTCTTCTTGCATCCGAGCTCCAATGCCGGACTGCATTCGAGGTATCTTTTGCAGCCAAGCACCAACGCCAGACTGTATCCGAGCTCCAATGCCGGACTGTATCCGAGCTCCAATGCCGGACTATGTCCAAGCTCCAACTCCGGACTATATCCAAGGTGTCATAGATCACCTTGGTTCAAAAAAGTTGAACGAGTTTAGCCGAGCTTAATGCCGGAAATGCCCTCTATGGAGCCATCCACTTGCATCCAAGCTATATCCTGAAATGCTTTCAAGGTGGTTCAGCACCTCGGTCATGGGCTGATTGTTTGCGGATTTTATTTCCGATGCGTGTAAATTTATTTGTTGTCAATATGTATAACAAGTAGCCCTCAAGGTGTGTGTCGGTCTAAAACCCGAGATGCACCTGAAGGAAAACATGAAACTACTGATCCTAGTAGCCCCTGAGCCTTAGGTAGATTTGCAAAATTGGCCTGAGGATCAACTCCTAGCTCGGCAACATACGTAGGAATAGAAATGCAGTGTAATATATTAGAGGTAATAGCGATCGGCGGACGGGCCCCTGAGAGAGGGTCGTAGAAGTCGCCATGATATATTAGCTTAATGCCGGATAAGTCCCAGATGGTACTTATTATTGTCCAAAGATGCGCTTGTCCATAGTCCAGTCATGTCGAACACTGAGCACTTTGAATTTTCTGCATTGAATATGCAATGCAGTAGCCCCCGAGCCACTGGTCGGGTGGCAACACCAGATCAGGGATCGATGTACCCCTTTAATATTTGTAAATAATAAGCCTGAAGCCCAGTAGCCCCCGAGCCTTAATGTGGGCATGGGTGGCTGAATTAAGGATTGATATCCGAAGTAAAATCATAAATTATGTGTAATGATTCTATGTATCCAAGTACTCTACATCATTAATGCTCAGATCCGCATTGTACAAAACTTTGTTGACCGACCATCGGGTGTTTGTCCTACTTTATAAAGCCTTTATAAGGGCAAAGATTTACGACAAACAAGGCAATCCAGTCATATGGTTTTATAAACAAAGGTACGTGGAGAGATATGTTATATTACGTTTTGACGTAAGAAACATCTTCCAAAGAAAATAGTCCTGCTATCGGTTCCTTTCTTTGGGTTGTCATGCCAACCATGATCATGAAACCTCACCTCCGATCAATGCGGGAGATAAATATTGAGGATTTAGTTTGGGGAAAGTTCCTGAACTATGTGGTCTTTAGTGAACCTAAATTTTCACTTCCGTGGTTGCAGACCAATTATATCCTTTAAGATCTCTAACTTTCGGCTTCACCCAGTCTAAGGTACTAACTCGGATGACCCGGTAGTAACAATCACAGAGGTGCTCCCTTTACCGCCTAGCCAAACAATCGGGAACGTAGGAGTAAGTACAGGAGCCAGGCAACCCAGCTTGGCCAAAATCTTAGGTCAAATTGATGCACATCGATGGCTTTATAACAATAATTACGGAAGGCAACGCTTGTATACTGAATACAAATATTGATGATATATGTTTATTTTGACTCCATTGTGACCGTTTATCAGTTGAAAGTGGCCCATCGTCGACTTCTACCCCTTTGTATATACTATGCAGGGTGTTTCCTTAATAGCGAGACAACCCTTAGCCGACATCTTGGTGCCCGGAGGCAGTTGTGTTAGAAGAAACGAGGCAATCAGATATGCGGGCTTTATAACATTCACTTAGTCATAGGAGCTTAAAGTTGGGAGGCCAGCTAGTAGCCCCCGGCTAGTGTACGGCAATAGCCGAGGTCAAGCTGTAAACACTTCGGCCAATGTTATGAATGACCCGTCATTCGACACAGTCATCGGATAGCTGACTAGTTTACGCTTATTGTGACAGTCACTTTTTGGCTTTCTCCAATGAGGTGCTTAACCATGCGAGCTGGAAGCACAATCGCAGTGGTTCTCCCTTTGCACACCTAGTCGAACAAAGCGAAACATAGGAGGCAAGCACAGGAGCCGGGCAACCCAACTATTGACCGACACAATTTAAAACCGGTGCATGTATAGCAATATCCAAGAATGCTTTGCCGAGGACCTCGTGGGTACCCTGGTTCTGGTGGGTTCGGCTGTAGTTTCAGCCCCCCGTGAATATTGCGAATGCTTTAAAGGCGTCTAGCATTGCACTGCTCGAGAACTAGTCCCGATGTGGCGTGTATTTTGTCAACACCGAGGTGTCATGCAGCGGGAAAGATGTCGAGCTGTAGGTCGGAAAAATCTCCCGATTTGAAATAGGATGCAGGGTACCTCGGTCATGAGGATGCCCCGCTTCCTGAAAGAAAAACATACAAATAGCTAAAAAAAGCGCCATAAGCTGGAAAAGCCAAAAAACTTATGTAAAAGCTTGATGTCCGGACTAAACCGAGATTTTTGTGCCAATCCGGAAATTGGTCTTCAAAAAATTGTGTTTCTATTGTGCTTTAACATGACACATCCGATCTCAAGACTTCAAGCGGGTTAGCCTATGACTTCAAGCTCCTTATCCCAAAGGGGAGTGCTTCTCCGAGGCCAGTTTAGCGAACTAAACTCGAGCGGCTTTAGAGAGAAGCTAGGCTAACCGGCTATTGACCATATGCTCGAGTCAAAAAGGCAGCGGTAGAAAAAGACTTCACAACGACCAAGAAGAAAACACATTTACTATAAAACGGCTCATGTAAATTTTAAGAGCCCCTAGTTAACATGAGTAAAGGGAGTTTCTTTTAACGAACAACGTATGTGAGCATGGTCGAACCGAACACAAGTTAAAAATTTAAAACTTTGAGCTTGAAAGCGACTTAGCTGGTTAATGTGTTCGGCATTGATGATGCGGTTCGAGCTTGATGCGGGACAAGGTTCCATCCCCCAAGCCGGTCCCGAGGTGGCGGAGCAAAGAGCTCGGCACTCCATAGTGGTGACATAGCACAGGCAATGCAGGCCGGCAGAGTGACGCCGAAGTCCTCGGCATGGGTTAATGAAGTGATGATGAAGCCCCAGTCCAGCCAAGGTGAGGTGGTATGTCAATACGCCGAGGTGACAACACTGCCTGACCCGGATCATTTACCTATGCACAGAAAATAGTGCAAACCGAAGATAATAGTAATAATAATAATAAATCGTTGCAGAATTAATAATTTATGTAAAGTGAGTAATAAAAGAAATATGGCCCGTGTGCCGAACACTCGATGAGGTAGAGCTGTCTCAGTGATGCCGAAGTCCCCGAGGCAACCGAGCATGTCGGTATGGCAATTCGACCAACAAGGTGATCACGCGAGCCGATTTATGCCAATTGGGACGAAGGCGTCGGCTTGACGACGTGACCACGTGATGCAGCTGAAGTCGATTACCTACACATGTAAAATAGTGCAGGCCAACAAATAATAATATAAATATATAAAAATCCTCGCGTAATTAATTTATGCAAAATAATTTATTTAAAGATATGTGGCCTGGCGCCGAAGTCAATTTCGATGCAGGGCGTCGACGTGATGTGGTAAAGGCGTGGCAAAGCCTAAATTCATAGGTCGGTCCGAGTTCCGGATGCGGCATTCGCCGAACTGTGTACGGAGACTGACCGAACCACCACGTGACGGTCGTTAATGTGGCCATCATTTGATAGACCTGTGTACAGATGATGGAACAAACCAGAGTAATAATTCCTCGGGAAAAAATAAACCCAAACAAGCAAAAATTATTAGGATTAATAGCACCTAGTTTATTTGTTGTAGCAATCCGAAGAAAGATGACAACCAAAATTGGGACTCGATCCACACACCCATTGCCTGATGGGCGATGAAGCGATGGCATGGCGATGCTGGCTAAGGTTGGCTCGCCGAGGCAAAGCCCCCTGGTCTAGCTAACGTGACGAAGCTGGTCGGTCGGTGACGCCAAAGTCTTCGGAGTAGGTTGATGAAGAGATGGCAGAGCCCCCGGTCCAGCCGAGGTGTCGAAACCTCCATGTTAGCTGATGAGTCGAACTAGGTCGGCGTGATGGACATCGGCTTGAAGAAGTAACAGTGCGGCCATTGCCGATGCAGGTCGTAACTCGTGACATGGTCAATGCCGGCTTGATGAAGTGCCCGTGCGGCGATGCCGGTGGGCCCGCTCCGTGTAATCCGTGGGGCGGCGATGTTGGTGATGACTTATCCTTCGCGATGCCGAACTCTTGTTCGGCTTGCCAAGATGATGATCCGAAGAAGTTGAGCTTAGCTCAACAAAGTGACGACGTGTCTAGCGCAGGTCGGCAGCCGTGGAGCAACATTGTCGGGCTGGTTTGACACCGGCGCGATGGTGAAGATCATATTGGAAAAGCCTTTAAAATTAGTGGGATGTGTTTGGGAACAAAACACAATACCCAATACAAAACTTCCTTCAAAAAGGATGTCCGAAATCCCGTTCATAAAAAAGATGAACTCGGGTCGGATTCGTTCTCGCGCAGAAAACAGATCTGAACAGTGATGCACTAATCGGAAGGTTCCCGGAGTTTGGACGGTCGGATCAAGCTGAAATTTTGAGGGGTGATAGATATAGGAATTCCGCAGCCGATCAACGGTTGGATCTTCCAAAGGATGTCCGAGCTATATGCTCGACACCATGCTCCAAACTGGTCTAGATTCTCGTCCAGATTCGACGGGGCTCCGATATATCGGAGACCGGCGGAGATTGCTCCTTTGGAACGCGACGAAATTTTACAGTGTTGTTGTAGACTCAATTCCGCACAAATCCACTAAAGGAATTGTCAAAGCGATGTTCGAGGAGGTGGCGATAGAGATCAGAGTTGATGTTGATGAAGGTCCTCGTCCGAACATGATGATTGGAGGTAGGGCACAGTCCTTGGTCAAGCCAAGGTGACCAGTCAAGGCGGCGACAAAGACGCCGACGTCGCAAATGGTCTGCAGGCGAGCCATTGATCCTTTTGCCGACTACACAATGGAACTCTCAATGAAAGCACCATTGTCGGTGTCAAAACCGGCAGATCTCGGATAGGGGGTCCCAAGCTGTGTGTCTTAGGATCGATGGTAACATGGACACGGGGTTTTACCCAGCTTCGGGCTCTCTTGAAGAGATAATACCCTACTGATAATCCCCAAGTGCAGGGAATCACCGTAGCAATTTCCAAAGGTGGAAGTGATAAGCATGGAGTGTCAAACCCACAAGGAGCTAAAGGCAAGATCAATATTCTCTCAAGTCCTATCTACCATTGATACGACTCTACGTACACCAAACGTTTGCTTCCAACTAGAAACAAGAAATAAAACAACGTTGTGGGTATGAAGAGGATAACTTTGTATGATATCGGATAGCTAAAATATAAAAGTAGGTGCTGTTATCATAAATTTAGAATATATTACTAAATATTATAAATAGCGAGTGTGGAATAATGATGGGTCGGTGTGCAGAATTATCCTAGGCAATTGTTAACAAGACCGGTAATCACTATTGCAATTTCATATGAAGAAGAGGCATAAGCTAACATACTTTATCTTCTTGGATCATATGCACTTATGATTGGAACTCTAGCAAGCATCCGCAACTACTAAAGATCATTAAGGTAAAACCAACCATAGCATTAACTATCAAGTCCCGTTTATTCCCATACACCGTGACCCACTTATCCGCGTTTATGCTTCTGTCACTGAAGCAACGCAGACAATAAGTAAACCATGGACATATTGCAACACCCTACAACGGGAGTCCCTCACGCTTGCGCGACACGGAGGGCACAATAGGACAACACCAAAATAAATCATACAACTCATACCAATCTAGATCATCAATCAACCGAAAGACAAAGGATATCTACTCAAAACATCATAAGATGGCAACACATCATTGGATCATAATATGTGGCATAAAGCACCATGTTCAAGTAGGGATTACAGCGGGGTGCGGGAGAGTGGACCGCGTAAAAGAGATGAGGATGGTGATGATGATGGTGATGTTGATGAAGACGATCACCGCGATGATGATTCCCGATGGTACTCCGGCTCCATTGAGAGAGAGGAGGAGAAGTTCTCCCCCTTGTGCTTCCTCCTCCATGGCCTCCCCTCTGGATGGGGAGAGGTTCCCCCTCTAGTCCTTAGCATTCATGGCGATGATGTCCCCTCCGAGATCCTACCCCATGGCCTCCGGTGATGATGGCCCCCTCCGGCAGGGTGCCAGAGAGGGCCTAGATTGATTTCTCATGGCTACAGAGGCTTGCGGCAGCGGAACTTGCGATTGAGGTTATTTTCTGGAGGTTTGGGTATTAGAAGAGGTTGGCGTCGAGGACAAGTCAAGGGGCCCCACAGGAAGTCCACGAGGCACAGGGGCACGCCCCAGGGGGTGGGCGTGCCCCCACCCTTATGGAGCCCACAGGACTCCCCTCCGGTAGATTTTTGTTCCAGTATTTTTTATATTTCCCAAAAAAATCTCTGTTGATTTTCAACGCATTCCAAGAACTTTTATTTCCGCACAAAAACAACACCACGGTAGTTCTGCTGAAAACAGCGTCAGTACGGGTCAGTTCTAATCAAACCATACCAAAGTCATATAAAACTATTGTAAACATGGCATGAATACTTCATAGATGATAGATACGTCGGAGACGTATCATCATCCCCAAGCTTAATTCCTGCTCGTCCTCGAGTAGGTAAATGATAAAAGAAATAATTTATGAAGTGTGAATCCTAGCAAGCGCTCAAGTTTGATCAATGATAGTTTCAATCACTTTTTCTAGCATCATTATATATCATAACAGTAGCTCAACTCATAAAACTTTTCATGATCAAGTAACAAGGTATTCACAAGTTAAAGTATAGATCATAAACTTTCTTGAAAACTAACAAACCATGCTCTTAGTCATCAAACAATTGCAATTCATCTTATTTTTGGGAAGGGCCTATGTAAGAGCTTTGGTTCAGCAAACTCCACATACTCAACTATCATTTAATCTTTCACAATTGCTAACACTCATGTGATATTTATGGTTTCAAAGTTTCAATCGGACATAGAGAAAGATAGGGGCTTATAGTTTCGCCTCCCAGCCTTTTACCTCAAGGGTAATGTCAACAATAATAATTTATGAAAACCTACATCCAAGTGGATATATATATCCAGATCGCTCCAACACAAAGTGCTTGCCAAAGGAAAAAGTGTAAAAAGGAAAGGTGATGATCATCATGACTCTTGTATAAGGGCAGAAGATAAAAGTAAAATATAGGCCCTTCGCAGAGGGAAGCATAGGTTGTCATGCGCTTTTATGGTTGGATGCACAAAATCTTAATGCAAAAGAATGTCACTTTATATTGCCACTTGTGATAAAGACCTTTATTATGCAGTCTGTCGCTTTTATTTCTTCCCTATCACAAGTTCGTATAAAGCTTATTTTATTTGCCCTAATAGATCATACATATTTAAGAAGAGGTTTTTATTGCTTGCACGATGACAACTTACTTGAAGGATCTTACTCAATCCATAGGTAGGTATGGTGGACTCTCATGGCAAAACTGGTTTAAGGGATGTTTGGAAGCACAAGTAGTATCTCTACTTGATGCAAAGAATTTGGCTAGCATGAGAGGGAAAGGCAAGCTCAACATGTTGTATGATCCAAGACAATATAACGTTTAGGATATAGGAAAACATAACCCATTAAGTTGTCTTCCTTGTCCAACATCAACCTTTTAGCATGTCATATTTTAATGAGTGCTCACAATTACAAAAGATGTCCAAGATAGTATATTTATATGTGAAATCTCTCTTCCTTTAATATTCTTTCATGAATTGTTCAAGTGACCAATGCTGCGTTTGCTGACTTTCAATAAGTTTACTACCTATACTTATTATGTGTGAAGTCATTACTCCCCATGTTATGAGCATATGAAACATATATAAATTTAGATTTATGATATTCAATTCATTCAACTATTTACTCATAGGATATACGTGAAGCACGTGAGTAAATGGCAAACTACTCCAAAAATATATAAGTGAAGAATACTGAGTAGTCAAATAATTAACTAGCCATGGGAGGATTCTTTTTAATTCAAGATTTAAGATCCAATGATTTTATTCAAACAGCAAGTAAAATGAAAATACGCTCCAAGCAAAAAACATATCATGTGACGAATAAAAATATAGCTCCGGGTAAGGTATACCGATGGTTTTGAAGACGAAAGAGGGGATGCCTTCCGGGGCATCCCCAAGTTTAGGCGCTTGAGTCTTCCTTGAATATTACCTTGGGGCGCCTTGGGCATCCCCAATCTTAGAGTCTTTCCGCTCTTTATTCTCCTCATATCGATATCTCACTCAAAACTTGAAAACTTCAATCACACAAAACTTAACAGAACTTCGTGAGATGAGTTAGTATGTAAATCATTCACTTTGGTACTGTCAAATACAGATTCATAACTGTTCTCACACAATGCCTATTGTACCATATCATTTCTACAATTTATATTGAGCAATATAAGCAATAGAAACTAGAAAACAAGCAAACTATGCATTAAAAACAGAGTCTGCCAGAAACAGAATAGTCTATAATGATCTGAACAACAACCATACTTATGCTACTCTAAAAATTCTGAAATAATTTGGTGGACGAGAGGAATTTATTTATTAATCTTCTGTAAAAAGAAACAACTCAAAAGCACTCTTCTGTAAAATATGACAGCTAATCTCGTGAGCGCAAAGTTTGTGTTTTTTACAGCAAGATCACATTAACTTTCACCCAAGTCTTCCAAAAGGTCTTACTTGGCACTTTATTGAAACAAAAGCTATAAAACATGATTAATACAGTAGCTTAATCATGTGGACACACAAAAACAGTAAAGGTAAATATTGGGTTGTCTCCCAACAAGCGCTTTTCTTTAATGCCTTTTAGCTAGGCATGATGATTTCAATGATGCTCACATAAAAGATAAGAATTGAAACATAAAGAGAGCATCAAGAAGAATATGACTAGCAAATTTAAACCTAACCCACTTCCTATGCCTAGGGATTTTGTGAGCACACAATTTAAGGGAACAAGAATCAACTAGCATAGGAAGGCAAAACAAGTATAACTTCGAAACTTTAAGCACATAGAGAGGAAACTTGATATTATTGCAACTCCTACAAGCATATATTCGTCTCTCATAATAATTTTCAGTAGCATCATGAATGCGTTTAACAATACAACCATCACATAAAGCATTCTTTTTATGATCTACAAGCATAGAAATTTTACTACTCTCCACATAAGCAAAAATTCTTCTCATTCGGAATAGTGGGAGCAAACTCAACAAAATAACTATCATGTGAGGCATAATCCAATTGAAAATTAAAATCATGATGACAAGTTTCGTGGTTAACATTATTCTTTATAGCATACATGTCATCACATTAATCATCATAGATAGCAACTTTGTTCTCATAATCAATTGCAACCTCTTCCGAAATAGTGGAATCATTACTAACTAAAGTTGGCACTCTTCCAAATCCATTTTCATAAATATCACACTAAGTGTCAGGACCCCGACTCAATGCCACATAGATCTAGCATGTAACACTTCATATCACTTTGCGGCCTCACGCATGGTATTCCCACGGGTGTCGCCTTACCTTTACCCGGGACCGTTTGCGCCTTTTGGCACACGTATATGACAGTGTCGCTAGCATCCATATGATAAGGAGCCCGGGCTGACATGGCTAGTCGTAAACCCAAAGTGGCACAAACTTACAGGGACAGGCATCCATGACCCAGCATCGAACGTGTCGGTCATCAGCGAGTGAATCCAGGCTGTAGCACTGGGCTAGCAGGACTCCGGTGAGCCGGGCTGTAGCGGGCTAACAGGACTCCGGTATTCATCGCGTGACATTTCCCCGAAGGGACAGACACAGGAACGAAGAAGGACACATGCCGGCCAGCCTAAGTGTTCCGGAGCAGTAGCAAGCTACCATGGCTCGGTGGAAACACTAGGAGACATTTCCCGGTAAGAGAGGCTACTAAAGATAAACAACCAGATGGTCAGATCCCACACATACCAAGCATTTCAATAGCATACACACAATATGCTCGATATGTGCAGATACAACGTGGCATCACCACATGACTCTACGACTCAAGTAATTTATTCAATAGGCTCCGAGGAGCGGGACATTACAAACATGGGTCTCATGACCCAACAATCAGAGCATATCAATCAAAGCACAAGCGGAAGCTATCATGTCTGAGTACAGACATCTATAAATGAAAAAGGCTGAGAAGCCTGACTATCTACCAGATCCTGCCGAGGGCTCAAGATCGTAGCTGAGGTAACAAGCTAAACGTCGAAGACCACGCGAAATTACTAGTGAGACTGAAGTCTCTCTACAAAAACATAAAATAGGCAAACGTGAGTACAAATGTACCCAGCAAGACTTACATCAGAACTATCTACATATGCATCATTATCAACAAAGGGATGGTGGGGTTTAACTGCAGCAAGCCAGCTTTGACTCGGTGGCTATCCTGAACTACGACTGCGAGTAACTTTTTGAGGTGGCGCACACGAGTCCACATATTCACCATATCAATACACCACTATGGATCCGCTCCCGTCTCCCTACGAGAACGCCATCCATAGCACTCACGCTTATCTTGCGTATTTTAGGGTATCCACTTTCATTTGTCTATGAACTGATATAAGCAACCCAGAAGTCCTTTTCCGTGGACACGGCTATTCGAATAGATGATGTTAACCCTGCAGGGGTGTACTTCTTCATACATGTTTCCACCACTTAGCGTCTGCACACGACATGTGCTTGGCAGACTTCAAGCGAAAGCCGACGTGGGTGTAGACCACGACCTACCTAAACACTCAAGTCTCTAGTCCAGGTTTATCGCCTATTCGGGTTCCATCCATGAGGAGATCCGGCCGGAGTTTCGCTCACAGCCCCAAACGATGTGAACAGGGTTCCGTGACACCAAACGGGCGCCCGGTATACCCGGCCACGTGCCTACCGCATCACAGCCCACCCCTCCGGTCAGCGCTGTCCACGGCCTCCAGCATACTACAAACACCAGAAACTACTTGCAACTCCTGGACAGAGGACGAGGGTGAATAAGAAGTCGAGCGGGGTCATATTTCAGGGCCCAATGTATGGTAGTAGCTGAATCATGGATCACAAACACAGAACTCAGTTCCTAAGGACGGCTTCAATGAGACAACCCACCATGTACTCCTACATGGCCTCTCACCGACACCTTTTCCAAAACGTGTTCACACACTTAGCTCACACATAGTAGGACATGTTCACACGCCTCTGATTCATCCCCGATGAATCAGACCTGACTCAACTCTAAGCAGTAGCAGGCATGACAAACAAGCAAGAATGAGTAGGCACAACAGGGCTCAAACAACTCCTACTCATACTAGTGGGTTTCATCTATTTACTGTGGAATGACAGGTCATGCAAAGGATAAAGGGGTTCAGCTACCGCAGCAAGTAACAAATGAATCGGTGTTGTCCTAATGCATTAAAAGAGAGCAGGAGCGAGAGAGTAGGATTGTATCGAAATGAACAAGGGGGGTTTGCTTGCCTGGCACTTCTGAAGATAACATTGAGTCTTCATCAGTGTCAACGATCACATCATCGGTACACGTCTATCGAGAGGGGACAAATACCGGCAACACAGAAGGGAACACAATCAATGCAATGCACAATATGATGCATGATCATGACATGGCAATATGAATGTGTTTTGAGCTAATGCAACTAGCAATAGATTAAATGAAGTTGGTTTGAATACAAGATTCAAATTCAAACTCCATATGTGATTATTTAAATGCCCTTTACTTCATTTGCCCTAAACAGTAGTGATAAGTTGTTCTAACATGCATGAAAATGGAACAGATGGATTCCTTGAATTTTTCTGATAATTTTTCATATATAATTTATTAAATTTGGAGTTACGGTTAATTTTCTATGAATTATTGAAGTTTTAGGCATTTTCTGGAATTTCAGAATTAAATTAAATCCAGTAATTGAATTAATGCGCCAGCCTGACGTCATAGTGACGTCAGCAGGTCAACGGGCTGGTCCGGGTCAAACCTGACGTGTGGGACCCACACGTCAGTGACAGGGGGTTAACAGGGGTTTATTTAGTTTAATTAAAA
>NC_041385.1:218421568-218427342 GCF_002162155.2 Triticum dicoccoides
ACTAATATTTAGTTAACACTAATCCTAGCCTAATTAGCCGGGTGGGCCCGCAGGTCAGTGAGAGAGAGGGGGGGGTCAAACCTGGCAGTGGGTCAACCCACGCCGGTCATCGGGTCAGCGGTCGCCGGCGTTTAGCCACCGGCGAGTCCAGACGCGGCGGAGGGCTCGGAAACGAGCCACATGGCATCGTTTCGGCCGCGGTTTGTTGCATTTGAACGCGCGCAGTGGCGTGCATCTAGTGGTGGCGGTGACAGGTGCTGGGGGGGCCGGAAAAGTGGTCGGCGACGAGGTTTGGTGGCGGCAGCAGCTCGGGCAATCCTGGGGTGGCGCTATAGAGCACTAGAGAAGAGACCGAAGGGCGCTGCGGGCTCCTGGGAGGGCGGCGAACATGGTGACGCGCTCAGGCGCACGCTGGGATGGCCCTGGCCACGGCAACGACATGGCACGGCGGCGGCAAGCTCGGCCGTGGTCGGAAGATGGAGCTAGGGGACGGAAACAGAGGGGGCGAGCAAGAGGAGGCAGCAGGAGCTCACAGGGAGACCGATGAGGTGGTCAGCGAGCTCGGGGGCGTCTCCGGTGCTGCGAATCGAACGGCGGCGATCGCCGGCCGTGGCGATGAAGATGGCGGTGATGGCGTGGCTTCAGGGCACCCGGCGTCGCGTGCGTCGTGGTAGAGCTTCCCGGATCCAAGGCGGAGCTCGTGGCCTAGCTGGCTGGGCGTGGGGATGCTGGTGGCTCCGGTGGTACTCGTCGGCGGTCTCGGTGCATCCGGGGATGAGCGAGGGAGAGAGACAGAAGAGGGAGAGGGGATGCAGCGAGTGAGGGAAAAGAGAGAGGGGACACGGGGCGTCGTCGTGGCACGAATTTGGACGGAGGGCGGCCTCCAGCGCGAAGCAGGAGGTGGCCGGGGCTCTCGGGCGCGCGCCACGCCTCGCCTCTGCCTTCTGGCAGAGGAAGAAGAGGACAAGGGGGGGAAGGTGGGCTGGGCCGCGCTGGTGGGGGAGCTGGGCCGGCTGGGCTGCACGGTGAGGCCAGGTACTTCTTCTCTCTTTTTTTTTATTTCTGTTCTGTTTTTCTTTTAATTAATTCTTTTGCCACTGTTTGAATTAAAAATAATAATTCAAACAATGCCAAAGCTCCTCTGAATATTTTTATATTGCTAGATGGACTTTTCCAAAAGCTCATAAAATATTTCAGGGGTATTTGAAATTATATTCTAATTATATGAATATAATTCAAATTCAAATAGCTAATGATTTAAATTCAAAGTCCCAAAAATAAATCCTTAAAAATGTTCAATATTTTGGTTGGGACCAGAACCCTTACCAAAAATTATCAAACATTTAAGAAGAGCCTTTTGGAGCAATGAATGAGATTTCTAGGGTTTTTGCCCCTCTTTTATTTAGGGTTTTGAGGCTTCCAATATTCCTCAATTCAAGTTTCAAAAATATAGACATGATGCACACATGAAGCTAGCCTAGAGCAATGCCAGCAGCTAGGGATGTGACAACTCACCCCCACTAAACAAGAATCTCGTCTCGAGATTCAAGCGTAGGGTAAGATGAAGGAAAACGCAAACTAGAACAATCTTCACGATCCAGGTTGCACTTCAAATGAACGTTGATTCGATCACCATCTTTGTCTTGTCGTCTTGTTCTGAGAACTCCAATTGACATGACATTGAGAGGAAAGGGAAACTCTAGCAGGATCGATCTTCTAGAAGACCGAACAACTCGCGGAATGAGACATAGGACCATCTTTCGGTTGAGACACGAGATACACATCAAGAGGGGTGGAAAGAAACGGATGACGAAGGTTCACTAGGTAGACAACAATTCCACACCTAGGAAGGTGGTAAACGATTGTCAACGTAGCGAGGAGTTGAGTTGCCATGATACCACGACGAAACATCCTGGAGGAGGGTGATTCGTAGATTATTATCTTAAGTGGCAAAAAGAATTACTTTTGATTCAGAGATCATTGGAACTCTTTATACCAGCCTAAGGTAATCACAAGCGATCATTTGGAGGGGGTCGGTAGAATGGCATACTCAGACTTGGATGATGTGGATTACCTTGTTGAAGACAACGTAATGGATGAATTTGCTTATCACCGGAGATGAAAGAGACCCATGGTAGAATGGCACATTGGCGGTGCAAGCTAGGAACAAAATGCAAATGCTGGGAATGATTCTGGTAACTGGGAAAGAACCCAACAACAGAGAGTGAACTCACTGTTTGAAAAGATCATAGCATTGCCGAGGAAACTGAGAGCAGACCCAGCTAGTGCCGATGATAACACGTAGAGCTTGTGCGTGCTCTCAAGAACTTGAGCATTTCCACAATCATCAAGATTCCACCAATATCCGTGTCAAGGATTCTGGCAACACAACTTGCTACCATGATGAATGGTGATGGAGGATGCAGATGCAAAGGAAAATAACACCTTCTCAGATTTCACCCTTGACGGGGCCAAGGAAATAAAATCTGGATGATCGACCGAGAGACATTTAGCACTCCGCTTCTAATGTTCTCCTTGATGTGCTAGTGTAACCCATTCATAGATATGGTTGAAATCTAGAACATCAAGTAAAAAGGTCGGACTTCGGAACACAGAAATCCATAGGGGCAACTAGGGAGTAATCCTACGAAATCCCTATGGGGAGGTGGCCAACTTCCTCAACAAGATACTATAATAATAGGTCTACCGGATGGGTGTGTTGGCCACGACATCCACCTTGCCGGTTATTGAGAGACCAATATTATAATTCTTGGGAAATGTTCCAACCATCACATCTGCCTGAGATTCAGATCTGGTTGGTGTCAGGATATCCCAGACTCATCGAGTCTAGGAAGAAAAACGGAAGTTTGCAACACAAATCGACGAGATGACGTTGCGGGATTCTCGGGGAATGAACTACGATAGCAAGCTCCAAAACATGAGCTGGTTCTGCTACAAACGTGTGAACACGTTGTCCCAGACAAGCATGCCCACATGGTAGTCTTACAATAAAACACTACCGAGTTCAGGTGGAGAACCATCATCGAGGATATCGAAGTCTTTACGCAAGTCCATGGATTAGATCCCAAGCATAGACTTCTTTTCCTTGAACAAGTCAATCAGTGGCTTGGTGTGCTAGGGATACATATAGATTGAAGGTTGCAAGTCTTCAAACCACAGAATTCTTCGCACATGTGCATGACTGACTTGCGATGATTCCAGAGAAAGCAACATTGACTTTCTCAAATCCACGGCGGCAACTTGCATCAAATGCACATGAATTAAAGGAAGTCACTACCTTCATCCAAACATATGCTTCATGAGCTAGCATGAACAAATGCTTTCAAAAGTTTCCAACACTAGCTTAATGTTCAGCAAAATTATGGAGAAGACAAGGATGTTGTCAATGGGCACAACAACAATTCATCTAGGTTTCCTTTTAAAAGGAATTCCATAGTTGAGTGAACAAGTGATAGCATTGGTCAGACCCAAAAGATATAATGGTGTATGCTCGAGGGATCAACCATGAGTAAGACAACATTACGAATATCGTTGGTTCTAGTCTGATTGGATGATAGCCCATACTCAATCAAAGGTTTGGGTAAGATAATAGATCCAACAATTGTTCACGAGGACCAATTGATGAAGATATCATCGTTCTTCAACACACACACACACACACAAAAGATATCCCTTAACATGAATTAAGTCGGACAAGCTTTTATCCTCCAACTCTCCAAATTGTTGTCTAGCTTAACCAACTAGCTCAGGGATATCTAACACCGATTCTTGGAGAGAAGGTGGTTCACAAGAAACCAACTTGATCACGAACCCAACATAGCGGTCAGGTGACAACCCGGTAACACCTCCAAGAAGATATTTGGAAAGTCACGAACCACCGGTATGTTGCTAAGCTCGAGAACAATCTTGCTTTTGAGGGCAAGACGATATGATCAAATGAGTGAGGACTTGACAAGATCCTAACTCATCAATCGAAGGGTGCACCGAAATAAGGACTAGGTAGCACGATCAGTCTTAGAAGGATGATTCGAAAACCAACATACTAAGAATGAAATTATTATCCTTTAACTACCAAGCAACAGAGTTGCTAGCAGTATTGATTTCACACATCACAATTCATTTGTCGGTATTCCGGTTGCATCAACACGAGGGCCGAGGAATGAACAGTGATGGCAAGAAGTGTCACTGTACCAAGAGTTCATGGGATGGTGTGCAATTCCTATAACAATCTCGATATAAAATATGTAATACTCCAAGGTAGAGCAGAACCAAAAGCTGGATTGGCATTTGATCTGCGGAATACAACTACTTTGACCCAATCCTAGATATGGAAGAGGTACTGGAGTTTGTTTCTCCTAGTCATTCCGGAATAGAATGGCTTGACAGACCACAAGAGTCATAGGCATCGATGAACGAACGCACACATACTCTTGACTATCAATTGATAGAAGAGGGTCAGAATGCAACTAAAGAGAACAACTCAAAGGAACATATAATTTTCTAAGTTGTGGATGCATAGATTTGTATGTCGAGCGAGATCAACATTTCTTCCGGATAACCCATGCAGAAAAGTAGAACTGGCAGAGCCATAGCATATAATGGAGAACTCATCAAGAGCACTCTGGTTGTGATCGTTCAGTTCAACGAGGAACTTCTGCCATAAGTAGTTCATGGTATTTGGAAGAAGGATGTACCACGAACCTCGAGGACTATCACAAAGGTTACTAATATCCTAAAGGAACTAGCAAACCCTATCAACATGAAGTAAGTAGAGTGAATCTCGGGTTCAAGAACCCAGGAGTAGAATACCTACTACTAAGTAGCATCACGGGATGCTTCCGAGAATAAAGGCCAGAATCTTCACACTAGGACACAAATCATGACTAGACCACTAGATGATCCCCTAAGACACCTAGGGTCATAATAATATCTCCAACATATATGTCAAGGTAACGGAGTACCTCAACTCACTAATTAGTGTGGTTAATCTGGCCCAAAGGAACATTGAAACGGGAGGAAGGAATTTGCAAGTGCATCAGACTGTTTAGAGACCTGAGATGACTCGGACAGCATAACGGCTATAATTGCTCAAAAAGATTTGAGACAATCACAAAAATGGTGGCATAACCACTCAGAAGCACAATATCAAGGTTCCGACATCAACAATTAACATACGGAAGTAGTAGGAACTGAACTGAGACTTAAATCCAACAATCTTATAAGTCTACTGATTAGTAACACGTGATCCTAATAGAAAGAAGAGATAGCCTAGTTCTTAATCCCCGTAGAAGAGAAGATGATGACTCAGATCAGAAGGGCATGAGGTATAAGGAGTAAAAAGAGCCTTACGTTCCATCCCACAATCAATTCCCTTATATAACTAAAGAATTTCTAGACTCAACTTCGACCAGTTTGGCTTGGTAATCCTACAGGCAGTCAAGCTCTGATACCAATGCTGTCAGGACCCCGACTCAATGCCACATAGATCTAGCATGTAACACTTCATATCACTTTGCGGCCTCACGCACGGTATTCCCACGGGTGTCGCCTTACCTTTACCCGGGACCGTTTGCGCCTTTTGGCACACGTATATGACAGTGTCGCTAGCATCCATATGATAAGGAGCCCGGGCTGACATGGCTAGTCGTAAACCCAAAGTGGCACAAACTTACAGGGACAGGCATCCATGACCCAGCATCGAACGTGTCGGTCATCAGCGAGTGAATCCAGGCTGTAGCACTGGGCTAGCAGGA
>NC_041385.1:218430183-218484599 GCF_002162155.2 Triticum dicoccoides
GGTCAAACCTGGCAGTGGGTCAACCCACGCCGGTCATCGGGTCAGCGGTCGCCGGCGTTTAGCCGCCGGCAAGTCCAGACGCGGCGGAGGGCTCGGAAACGAGCCACATGGCATCGTTTCGGCCGCGGTTTGTTGCATTCGAACGCGCGCAGTGGCGTGCATCTAGTGGTGGCGGTGACAGGTGCTGGGGGGGGCCGGAAAAGTGGTCGGCGACGAGGTTTGGCGGCGGCAGCAGCTCGGGCAATCCTGGGGTGGCGCTATAGAGCACTAGAGAAGAGACCGAAGGGCGCTGCGGGCTCCTGGGAGGGCGGCGAACATGGTGACGCGCTCAGGCGCACGCTGGGATGGCCCTGGCCACGGCAACGACATGGCACGGCGGCGGCAAGCTCGGCCGTGGTCGGAAGATGGAGCTAGGGGACGGAAACAGAGGGGGCGAGCAAGAGGAGGCAGGAGGAGCTCACAGGGAGACCGATGAGGTGGTCAGCGAGCTCGGGGGCGTCTCCGGTGCTGCGAATCGAACGACGGCGATCGCCGGCCGTGGCGATGAAGATGGCGGTGATGGCGTGGCTTCAGGGCACCCGGCGTCGCGTGCGTCGTGGTAGAGCTTCCCGGATCCAAGGCGGAGCTCGTGGCCTAGCTGGCTGGGCGTGGGGATGCTGGTGGCTCCGGTGGTACTCGTCGGCGGTCTCGGTGCATCCGGGGATGAGCGAGGGAGAGAGACAGAAGAGGGAGAGGGGATGCAGCGAGTGAGGGAAAAGAGAGAGGGGACACGGGGCGTCGTCGTGGCGCGAATTTGGACGGAGGGCGGCCTCCAGCGCGAAGCAGGAGGTGGCCGGGGCTCTCGGGCGCGCGCCACGCCTCGCCTCTGCCTTCTGGCAGAGGAAGAAGAGGACAAGGGGGGGAAGGTGGGCTGGGCCGCGCTGGTGGGGGAGCTGGGCCGGCTGGGCTGCACGGTGAGGCCAGGTACTTCTTCTCTCTTTTTTTTTATTTCTGTTCTGTTTTTCTTTTAATTAATTCTTTTGCCACTGTTTGAATTAAAAATAATAATTCAAACAATGCCAAAGCTCCTCTGAATATTTTTATATTGCTAGATGGACTTTTCCAAAAGCTCATAAAATATTTCAGGGGTATTTGAAATTATATTCTAATTATATGAATATAATTCAAATTCAAATAGCTAATGATTTAAATTCAAAGTCCCAAAAATAAATCCTTAAAAATGTTCAATATTTTGGTTGGGACCAGAACCCTTACCAAAAATTATCAAACATTTAAGAAGAGCCTTTTGGAGCAATGAATGAGATTTCTAGGGTTTTTGCCCCTCTTTTATTTAGGGTTTTGAGGCTTCCAATATTCCTCAATTCAAGTTTCAAAAATATAGACATGATGCACACATGAAGCTAGCCTAGAGCAATGCCAGCAGCTAGGGATGTGACACTAAGGTTCAACACCCTCCAAAATAGTGGGATCACTAATTCCTAAAGTTGACACTCTTCCAAACCCACTTTAGATGATAGTATTATTCATACTCCAAAAGATATAAGTGAAGATCATGGAGCATTCTACAATTAATATAGACTAACCAATATCCAAGCTCAAAATATATAAGTGAAGCACACGAAGCATTCTATAAAATCATACTCAGAAGATATAAGTAAAGCACATGAAGCATTCTATAAATAAATGAAGGGATATATCATACTAGCATGGTTCCTAAAGAAAAAGAAAAACACAAGGCACACAAATCATGTGAACAAACAAAAACCGAGGTATACCGATAATTGTTGAAGAAGAAAGATGGGATGCCAACCGAGGCATCCCCAAGCTTGAACTCTTGCCTCTCTTTATTCTTCTCACATCGGTAACTCCTCGTTCTTCGAACACTTCATCCACACAAAACTTAACAAAAACCTTTGTGAGATCCGTTAGTATAATAAAGAAAATCACTACCTTTAGGTACTGTTGAAAACTCATTTAAATTTAATATTAGCACTTTATCTACTGCATTCCAACTTCACCATGGTTCATACCCCCCAATACTACCCATGTATTCATCAAAATAAGCGAACAACACATAGAAAACAGAATCTGTCAAAAACAGGACAGTCTGTAGTAATCTGGAAATTTAGTAAACTTATGTAACTCCAAAAATTATAAATAAAATATGACAATTTAAACAATTTGTACCGAAGTAATGTGCAAAAAGTTTCATACCCATTTGACTTTCCAGTAAAAAAATGTAAATTCACGCACTACAGCCAAAGTTTCTATTTTTGTACTGCACATAGTAAACAAGCAATCTAATCATCCTAAAACCAAAGCTTGGCACATTATTTTTATAATAGAAAGGATATATACAAGGGGATAATTATTTACATAGAAACTTCCATGAAAAATGCTACATTGTTTCCATGAGCATGAACACAAGTGCTCAAGGTCGACCCTCACTTCTCCAATGCATAACTTTCCAATCACTTCTCTTCTTGAAAAACTTTTTAGGCATATGAGGCAAGTGCATATTTTTGTATTTTAATTTTTTGTTTTTTTGTATGTTTCATCCACAACTAAGCAAATCAAAAAGGAAAACAAAACTACTTAGTGAAGAAAGCAAACAAGCACACACAAGAATATCAACCCCACGCTATTGCTCCCCGGCAACGGCGCCAGAGAAGAGCTTGATAATCCCCAAGTGTAGGGAATAATCGTAGAAATTTCCAAAGGTGGAAGTGATAAGCATGGAGTGTCGAACCCACAAGGAGCTAAAGCAAGATCAATATTCTCTCAAGTCCTATCTGCCACTGATACGACTCTATGTACACCGAACGTTTGCTTCCAACTAGAAACGAGAAATAAAACTATGTTGTGGGTATGAAGAGGATAACTTTGTATGATATCAGAGAGCTAAAATATAAAAGTAGGTGCTGTTATCATAAATTTAGAATATATTACTAAATATTATAAATAGCGGGTGTGGAATAATGATGGGTCGGTGTGCGGAATTATCCTAGGCAATTGTTAACAAGACCGGTAATCACTATTGCAATTTCATATGAGGGAGAGGCATAAGCTAACATACTTTATCTTCTTGGATCATATGCACTTATGATTGGAACTCTAGCAAGAATCCACAATTACTAAAGATCATTAAGGTTAAACCCAACCATAGCATTAACATATCAAGCCCCCTTTATTCCCATACGCCGTGACCCACTTATCCGTGTTTATAGACAATAAGTAAACCATGGACATATTGCAACACCCTACAACGGGAATCCCTCACGCTTGCGCGACACAGAGGGCACAATAGGACAGCACCAAAATAAATCATACAATTCATACCAATCTAGATCATCAATCAACAAAAAGACAAAGGATATCTACTCAAAACATTATAAGATGGCAAAACATCATTGGATCATAATATGTGGCATAAAGGACCATGTTCAAGTAGGGATTACAGTGGGGTGCGGGAGAGTGGACCGCGTAAAATAGATGATGATGGTGATGATGATGGTGATGTTGATGAAGACGATCACCGCGGCGATGATTCCTCTCCCGATGGCACTCCGGTGCCACCGAGAGAGAGCAGGAGAAGTTCTCCCCCTGGTGCTTACTCCTCCATGACCTCCCCCTTGGATGGGGAGAGGTTCCCCCTCTGGTCCTTGGCCTTCATGGCAATGATGGCCCCTCCGAGATCCTTCCCCATTGTAAGGGCATGTTTGTCCCTAAGGTGTTTTGGTGATTGATGACAATGCTTTTGCGGACTAATCGTGTGCCTTGAGTATTTCAGTCGCTTCATCGTTAGGCACAAGACGGTTTGGTACCCCTCGAAGACTATTGAAGACGGTAGTTGTCGGTGTCAAAACCGGTGGATCTCGGGTAGGGGGTCCCGAACTATGCGTCTAGGTGGATGGTAACAGGAGACAAGGGACACGATGTTTTTACCCAGGTTCGGGCCCTCTCGATGGAGGTAAAACCCTACTCCTGCTTGATTGATATTGATGATATGGGTAGTACAAGAGTGGATATACCACGAGATCAAGGAGGCTAAACCCTAGAAGCTAGCCTATGGTATGATTGTTGTAATGGTTGTTGTCCTACGGACTAAAACCCTCCGGTTTATATAGACATTGGGGAGGGCTAGGGTTACACAGAGTCGGTTACAATGGTAGGAGATCTACATATCCGTATCGCCAAGCTTTCCTTCCACGCCAAGGAAAGTCCCATCCGGACACGGGACGAAGTCTTCAATCTTGTATCTTCATAGTCTTGGAGTCCGGCTGACGATGATAGTCTGGCTGTCCGGACACCCCCTAGTCCAGGACTCCCTCAGTAGCCCCTGAACCAGGCTTCAATGACGATGAGTCCGGCGCGCATATTGTTCGGCATTGCAAGGCGGGTTCCTCCCCCCAATAATTCATAGAAGATTGTGAACACCAGGATAGTGTCCGGCTCTGCAAAACAATTTCCACATTCCCCCGTAGAGAGAATATTATGTACACCAGTTCAATCTGCTGACGTATTTTGTGGCATGATGTCACACCACCACCAAGCCTTTTCTGGAATCGTTTTTTATTATACCACCTCAGCGCGTTTAGCGAAGCGGTTTCCTTGGCACGTCTTGTCGAAGCAGAGATCGTGTTCCCCTTATTCCGGGATTCTCATCAATACGGACGCGGGTAACCCAACCGCGCCATTGATGGTGGCGCTTGGGAGATAAGCGAGTTTTACCAGGCCGGTGGGGACGCATAGTTTTCGTCCGCCCATATATAAGGGGATAAGGATCCACCTTTTTACCTATGCCTTCTTCCTCCTTTGCTTATCCATCTCCGCGCACTCGAGCTCCAGCGCCCAAGTCCACGCATCTCGTCTTGACCTTCTCCGACCATGTTTGGAGCGGGAGGCAAATGGTTGGCCTCCTCCGTTACGGAGGAGCACATCGCAAAGCTGCAAAGCGCCGAATACCTTTCTGGCGACATCGCGCACCGGTTGCCCGACAAGGGGCAGCTCATCCCCACCCCCAGTCCCCATGAGAGGGTTGTATTCCTTCCCCACTTCCTCCGCGGACTGGGCTTCCCGTTGCATCCCTTTGTCCGGGGGCTCATGTACTATTACGGCCTGGATTTCCACGACCTGGCGCCAAACTTCATCCTCAACATCTCAGCGTTTATCGTCGTGTGCGAGGCCTTCCTCTGCATCCATCCCCACTTCGGCTTGTGGCTCAAGACCTTCAATGTCAAGCCGAAGGTGGTGAAGGGCGCTCAAGCGGAGTGCGGAGGCACCATGTTGGGCAAGATGCCCAACGTCATCTGGCTCGAAGGGGCCTTCGTGGAGTCCGTCAAGGGGTGGCAATCGGGGTGGTTCTACATCACCGAGCCGCGCGACCCTAAATGGGCGGCGGCCCCCGAGTTCAGATCTGGTATCCCTATGCAGCTCACCTCCTGGAAAGAGAAGGGCTTGCTATGGGGTAGTTCGGAGGAGCTGACAGGACTCCAGTCCTGTCTCCAGACCCTGGTGAACAAGAAGCTTAGGCTTGTCAATGTGATCCAGGTCATGCTCGTCCGCCGGATTCTCCCTTGCCAACAACGGGCTTTTAGTATGTGGGAGTTCGATCCGGCACAGCACCAGGCCTTGAGCGGGCTCTTCGACACGACGTACGAAGCCGCCTGGAGGGTGTTGTTCAAGGGCGGAGAAGCCCCCACATCCGCGATGGAAGACTGCGGATTCAGCACCCAGCGCCCGGCCGGCGAGGTAAGCTTTGTTATCCTCTATGGGACATTTATTTTCTTTCATAGTTTGACTCTATGTGGGATCTAAAACTCCCAATGCCTTTGACAGGATTGGCAGAGGACGTCCGGACAGGTAGACTGTCCGGCTCCCCTTCCCGAAGACCCAGCGGACGCCCGCTTAACGGGGCTACTAGTCCCGGCACTCTATGTGGTGCCGGAGAAGAAGGCCAAGAAGAAGGCCACTGGGACTCGAAGAAGTTCCCGGCGCCAGGTGATATCGGACTCATCGTCCGATGGCTCCGAGGCAGACTCCTCCCCCGAAGACGAGGAGGAGAAAGAGGACTCTCTCCCAGAGGAAGGAGAGAGGAAGAGGAAGGCTTCCCCAACAGGGGAGGCCGAAGGGTCCAAGAGGGGAAGGACTATTCCCTCGGACAGCTCCGCCAACGCCAACGTTGGCGACGAAGAGTGGCCCTCAAGGGCCAGGCCTCCGGCAAGATCGTAAGTATCCGGATTCCTGAATGATTTACAATTTCTCTTTTGTGTCATATAGTGTCCTTCTAATGCCGCACACTGCCTGCAGTCCGGCCGATGATGATCTTCCCGCTTCATCGAGCGGGTCGTTGGCTCCGTCGGATGTAGATTCCATCCCGACTGCCTCCACCCCTCGCGACGCTGAGGATGCCGAGGTGGGATCCCAGGAAGGGACCCATCAGGAGAAGGCTCCGGAGGCGCCACAGGGCAGCCTCCCAGACTTTGCGCCGGACTCCACGCTGGAACCCGCAGTGGTTCCGGAGTCCGGCAGGTGGCCCCTTCGCAAGAAGGGCAAGACCGTGACGCCGGCGGCCTCCGTCCAACCGGAGGCACCGGACAACTTGTTGGAGGCGCTCAAAGGCGCTTCCATCGAGGAAGAACACCGCACTATCATGAGTGCGGTGATTCAGAGGGTTCAGCTCGCCAAGAGCGGGCTGACCGTAGCCTGCAGTAGCCTTCTAACAGGCTTTGAGGTAAGAAGTTAAAAATATGTAATGTAATACCGCATAGACAGTAGCCCCTGATGCTCGGTTCGGTGTTCGGAAAGAAAAACCGGATTGAGGATCTAAAAAAGATATGCGCAGGAGTGCTAAGAATTATGTCAATATGGGTTTGCAGGCTGCGCTGCTGACCTCTGCCGCACTGACTGCGGAGGTCGGTGCTTTGAAGCAGGACCTCGAGCGGTCCGAGCAAGAGCTCGGCCTTGCCAAGAAGCAGCTCGAGGATAGAGAAGGTGCGTAACACCACTTTTAAATGTATACCTTACAGAAAAGGATTTTGGTTGCAATAGAAATAACAAGGATAACGTGGGTACTGCAGGGGCCATGAACGAGGTGGCAACCCTGAAGGAGGCCGTGTCCGCGGCCGAACGCAATGCGGCCGCGGAACGGACGGAGCGAGAGAAGCAGGAGGCGCGCGTGGCGGAGGTGCGGCAAGAGCTCCAGGCTCTCATGGAAAAGCATGAGAGTTTGGAGCGTGACTCGAAGACTCGAGAGTCCAAGCTTGCCTCGGCTCTTGAAAGTGCCAAAGCCACTAAGGCCGAGGCCCATAAGGCCCTCCAGGAGATTGAGGCGATGAAGAAAATAGCGGCGGGTAAGGCATTCTTCATGCAAAGCAAGCATGTTAAAGTAAATTACCTGTTACTTACCCGAATTCGGAGCTCTCCAGGGGCGTTTGCAGATCTGCCTCGCAGTGTGTCTGATGCCGCCGCATTCTACCGAGCCGAGGAGGGGAGCTCAACGGAGAAGGTTTTTTGGTCTCAGTACGATGAGGCCGGACATTCGGTGCCCCCTAGCGACCAGCTGAAGTAGCTGGTCGAACTCCATAAGGTAGCTGAGCAGGCCATGAAGGGCCTCATAGTCCGGCTGTGGCCTGGAGAGGCCATGCCTGGGAGCTACTTCGGCCTCGTGCGGCGGCTGGTGGATGCGTGCCCTTGTGTGGAAGTCATCAAGCGCTCCGCCTGTATTAAAGGTGCCCGTCGGGCCCATGCCCGCGCAAAGGTGTATTGGGGCAGGCTGGATGCGGAGAGGCTTATCACTGACGCGCCGCCAGCGGGCAAGGAGTATCGTACGCCCGATATGTACTATAAGACTGTCCTGAAGGGTGCCCGCAAGAGTGCGGATGAGTGCCCCAGAGATGTAATTATTGAGTAAACTCGCAATGTGTTATCCTGTGCGCTGAAAACTTTGTTCATATGCGCTAAGAAACACTTATTGATTTAAAATATTACCTTCTGTGCGGCCGTTTATTAAATCTGAGAGATGGCAAGTCGTCGGCTTCAGCCCCCATGCCACAAGTGCTGGGGTGTTCGGGATAAACTTGAGCACTCTTGTTCCCTTTTTTGGGTCCATCTAGGGAGGCGCTCAACACAACAAACAAGGCAACCAGACTTATAATGCTTGAACACTCTCACTTAGCCATAGAATTCTATAATTTTAAATTTTGGCAAAGCCCCTAGTATTCGGAAGACCGAGTTCGGGGCGCTATCCACGCCTTGGCCAGACATTATCCGGTTCTTCGCTCGAAGCAGCATAAGTCTTTAGGGACTCAAAAAGACCTCTCGAACAGCGACTAGTCTCTCGCCTTATCATGACAGTCAGTTTTAGCTTTCTCCACTGAGGCGCTCGCCCAGCTCAACCGGGGCGCAATCGCAGTGGTTCTCCCAGTGCTACCTTAGCCGACAGAACGGAACGTAAGGTACCAAAACATGGGAGCCGGGCAAACCCAACTATTGACCCAAGACATGATTCGGAGACGATTCATATAATGCTATAAGTTCGGGGTGCCGCACTTGTGAAAGTGTTTGGACTTATCACACCATAATGCGGGGAACATAAGCCCCTGGTGTATTCGGCCGTACCAAAATATATGGATGCGAGATGTCATTGATGAACATATATGTAACGTAATACAATTATAGGCAAAAAGTGTTGCATTGTTTATTCAAGAAATTCTGCTGTTAGTGCAGAGCGATACAAATGGTGCGGTAAGCAAGGGATTGGACTAATTAAGCGTGTCCCCCTCCAGGGGTGGGCTGCGGACTGATGTATTTAACAAATGTAATGCTCGTAATGGAGACCACCTGAGTGTTCGCCGCAGCCTTTGTCCCTCCCTGGCTGTTTCATCGTGAGTTCGGCAGGCTCGCCGCCGGATAGGGCTTTTGGTGAACGGAGTCCTGTGTATAAAAAGAAGGAAAAAAATAAAAATGAAAAGAGCGACACACTTGGGAGCCCCTGGTGTGGTTTAGCCGCACCCTGGGCCTGTTGTGGTCGTGCCCCTCCCCCTGTGCCCATGGTATCTCCAGAGCGTAAAGATGTACGCGAAGAGCTGGTCTTGCAATCATGCGAGGGCTGGGGTTGGGGCCGCATTGCTACGCGTGCTCAGAACGTGCCAGGTGGTCTTGATTGATGTTGCTCCGGGCGCGTTTGGCCGTGTCCGGTCGTTTAACGGCCGGACTCGAAAATTGCCTTAAGAGGCTGCTCTGTACTTCTGCCGTGAGAGCTGCTGTGTGTTCCTCCGTTTGGAGGGAGCGTTCCGTATTTCTGTTGACCGTGATGACTCCACGAGGGCCTGGCATCTTGAGCTTGAGGTATGCATAATGCGGCACCGCGGTTCGTCCGAGCAGAGCGTGATAGCCGCTGCGGAACGGGACTATGTCGAAGATTAACTCCTCGCTTCGGAAATTATCCGGGGATCCGAAGACCACTTCCAGTGTGACTGAGCCTGTACAATTGGCCTCAACACCTGGTATGACGCCTTTAAAGGTCGTCTTTGTAGGTTTAATCCTTGAGGGGTCTATGCCCATCTTGCGCACTGTGTCCTGATAAAGCAGGTTCAGGCTACTGCCGTCGTCCATCAGGACTCTCTTGAGGTGAAATCCATCGACGATTGGGTCTAAAACCAATGCGGCGAATCCGCCATGGCGGATACTGGTCGGGTGGTCTCTTCGATCGAAAGTGATCAGGCAAGAGGACCATGGATTGAACTTCGGGGCGACTGGCTCCATTGCATATACGTCCCTAAGTGCAAGCTTCCGCTCCCTCTTGGGTATATGGGTTGCGTATATCATGTTTACCGTCCACACTTGTGGGGGGAAGCCCTTCTGTCCTCTACTATTCGGCGGCCGGGTCTCTTCCTCGTCATCGCTGTGCAGCCCCTTGTCATTGTTTTCGGCAACTAACTTGCTTGCCTGCTTGAATACCCAACAATCTCTGTTGGTGTGGTTAGCTGGCTTTTCGGGGGTGCCATGTATCTGGCAAGAGCGGTCGAGTATTCGGTCCCAATTGGACAGACCCGGAGTGGTTCTTTTGAATGGCTTCTTCCGCTGACCGGGTTTAGAGCCTCGGAATCCGGCGTTTACTGTCGTATCCTCATTGTTATCGCCGTTAACGTGGCGTTTGTTTTTGTTTCGACGCGACCTGCCATTGTGGTCCTTAGTATCTGGACTGCCAGCATTTTTACTGAGGTTGTTGCTGCGAGCTAGCCAGCTATCCTCTCCCGCACAGAAGCGGGTCATGAGTGATGTGAGGGCTGCCATGGATTTCGGCTTTTCCTGTCCTAGGTGCCGGGCTAGCCACTCGTCACGGATGTTATGTTTGAAGGCTGTGAGGGCCTCTGCATCCGGACAGTCGACGATTTTATTTTTCTTTGTTAAGAACCGTGTCCAGAATTGCCTGGCCGATTCGTCTGGCTGCTGAATTACGTGGCTTAGGTCATCAGCGTCTGGTGGCCGCACATATGTGCCCTGGAAGTTGTTGAGGAATGCGGCTTCCAGGTCCTCCCAACACCCAATTGACTCTGCGGGCAAGCTGTTAAGCCAATGCCGAGCTGGTCCTTTAAGCTTGAGTGGGAGATACTTGATGGCGTAGAGATCGTCGCCGCGGGCCATATGGATATGAAGGAGATAATCTTCGATCAAACCGCGGGGTCTGTTGTGCCATCGTAGGATTCAATGTTCACGGGTTTAAACCCTTCAGGGATTTGATGATCCATTACTTCATCAGTGAAGCATAGTGGGTGTGTGGCGCCTCTGTATTGAGCAATATCACGACGTAGCTCAAGGGGGCGTTGTTTGCTGTGTTCGGCCCGGCCGGAGTTGTTGTATCCGGCGCGACGATAGTCGTCGTGGGTCGTGGGGCGCCCACATGATCTGTAAATAGATCTGGATTGTCTTGCCTTGTCCTCCAATATATCCCGCAAGTCCGGCGCATTCCCTCGTGGCTTCGTACTTTTCGAGCGGTGCCGGGGTACGGTCTTGATGGAGGGCCTGGATGCCTCTCTGTCGCGACCACGGGGTGGTCGGTCGGCCGTATTGTGCGCTGGTGATGAAGGTATGTATGCTTCCTCCTTTAATCGGGGGAGCAACTTGCGTTTTGGGTAGCTCTTGGAGGGGCGTTAGAGTTCATACTCTTCGGCCGCGAGGACCTCGGTCCATCTGTCGGCCAACAGATCTTGATCAGTTTGAAGTTGTTGCTGCTTTTTCTTTAGACTATTTGCTGTGGCCATTAGCCTGCGTTTAAAACGCTCTTGTTCGACGGGATCCTCAGGCACGACGAATTCGTTGTCGTCGAGGCTTGCCTCGTCTCCAGAGGGAGGTATGTAATTATCATCCTCGACCTCTTCGTCTGCCGCTATCTCGTGAGGGCTGGCTTCTGCATCCTCCTGCGCTGAATCTTGCTGGAGGGGATTTTCTTCGGCACTTTCTGGGGTGTTATTATCTCCTGTGCCGGAATCTCCATTCTTGCTGTGGCGGGATTTAGAGCGGCGCCGCTGACGTCGGCGCTTGGGCTGTTTCTTTAGGGAATCTGCCTCCGCTGCTTCTTCGCCGTCCCCATCCTTTGGGGTGTCCACCATGTATATATCATATGACGAGGTGGTCTTCCAGTGCCCTGTGGGCACTGGTTCTTGATCGTCTCCGGCGTCGTCGTCCATACCGCCAATGTCCTCGGAGTCGTAGTCTAGCATGTCGGTTAGATCAACGACAGTGGTTACAAAGTGGGTGGTGGGTGGGCTTTGAATTTCTTCGTCGTCCGCATCCCAGCCATCCTGGCCATAGTCCGGCCAAGGCTCTCCGGATAGCGAGAGATGCTTTAGTGAATTTAGGATGTCGCCAAAGGGTGAGTGCTGAAAGATGTCCGCAGCGGTGAACTCCATGATCGGCGCCCAATCGGATTCGATTGGCAGGGGCGCAGGAGGTTCGGAGTCCGGCATGGAGTCCGGCACCTCGGAGTCACGAGCTTTATAAGGGACGAGGTCAGTGTTCGGCTCCATCGCCGTGGAAGTTGCAGCTTCTGAGGCGGTGTCCAGCCACCCGTCCTCGATCTGCGCGATCGGCTCCGAACTATGGGTCAGAGCGGATTCGTGTGCGGCCTCCAAGGTACTGTCCGGCAGCAGAGTTAGATGATGCCCATCGTGACAGTGTGGCACACTCGGCTGCGGATTGGATCCGTCGAAGATCAAGTCTCCGCGGATATCCGTCGTGAAGTTTAGGCTTCCAAATCTGACCTAATGGCCAGGGGCGTAGCTTTCGATCTGCTCCAGATGGCCAAGTGAATTGGCCCGCAGTGCAAAGCCGCCGAATACGAAGATCTGTCCAAGGAGAAAAGTCTCACCCAGGACTGTGTTGTTGTTGATTGAAGAAGCCATCAAGCCTATCGGTGATAACACAGAGGAACTCTTAATGAAAGCACCCATGTCGGTGTCAAAACCGGCGGATCTTGGGTAGGGGGTCCCGAACTGTGCGTCTAGGCGGATGGTAACAGGAGACAAGGGACACGATGTTTTTACCCAGGTTCGGGCCCTCTTGATGGAGGTAAAACCCTACTCCTCCTTGATTGATATTGATGATATGGGTAGTACAAGAGTGGATCTACCACGAGATCAAGGAGGCTAAACCCTAGAAGCTAGCCTATGGTATGATTGTTGTAATGGTTGTTGTCCTACGGACTAAAACCCTCCGGTTTATATAGACACCGGGGAGGGCTAGGGTTACACAGAGTCGGTTACAATGGTAGGAGATCTACATATCCGTATCGCCAAGCTTGCCTTCCACGCCAAGGAAAGTCCCATCCGGACACGGGACGAAGTCTTCAATCTTGTATCTTCATAGTCTTGGAGTCCGGCTGACGATGATAGTCCGGCTGTCCGGACACCCCCTAGTCCAGGACTCCCTCAGTAGTGTTCTACATCTCTTTTGGTGGATCTGAGTCGTAGGATAGCCGTACTATTAAGTGGGGGTCCGCGGTGGAAAGGTTTGGGTGGAATAATCACGTACACGTTTTCTCCCTTTACCCCGCCTTTCCCTTTGCGCTTTGGAGCATCCTCCGTTATCTCCTTTATTATGCAAAAAGAAGGATTCCTAAGTGCTGCTATTTGAGGCATGCGGTAGTACTGCTCCTAGGAGCGGTAGTACCGCAGGCCCCCGTGGTAGTACCGCCCCAGGTGCGCGGTAGTACTGTGACTCTTGGTCCGGCTCAGTAGCATGAGCGGAAGTAGGGGCGGATGTAATTTTTTACATCCGCTCCCTATGCGGTAGTACCGCAAGCCAGGCGCGGTAGTCCCGTGTCGGATTTTTGCACTGTTTGATTTTCAGCGGAAGTAGAAACGGATGTATTTTTATTCATCCGTGCCCTTCCCAGCCTAGTCCATCCTAGCCTTGCGGTAGTACTGCAAGGGGGAGCGGTAGTATCGTGTCAGTGGCATACCGCTCTCAGCCTTGGTGGCTCTGGCCTGGACTAGCTCCTGCCGCTGCAGCAGTAGTACCGCGAGCCCACCACGGCAGTACCATGAACCCCTGCGGTAGTACCGCTTGTCTGGAGCGGTAGTACCACAGGTCACCGGCTGAGTAAGTGGATAACGGTTGGATTTGTCTCTCCACTATATAAGGGGTGTCTTCTTCCTCTAGTTGACCACCTCTTCCATCCCCAAGCTCCATTGTTGCTACAAGCTCCATTTTCGCCCAATCTCTCTCCCTAGCCAATCAAACTTGTTGATTTGCTCGAGATTGGTTGAGAAGGCCCCGATCTACACTTCCACCAAGAGATATTTGATTCCCCCCAGTAATCCCTAGCGGATCTTGTTACTGTTGGGTGTTTGAGCACCCTAGACGGTTGAGGTCACCTCGGAGCCATAGTCCATTGTGGTGAAGCTTCATGGTGTCGTTGGGATCCTCCAATTAAGTTGTGGAGATTGCCCCAACCTTGTTTGTAAAGGTTCGGCCGCCGCCTTCAAGGGCACCAATAGTGGAATCACGGCATCTCGCATTGTGTGAGGACGTGAGGAGAATACGGTGGCCCTATCGGATTCTTGGGGAGCATTGTGCCTCCACACCACTCTAACGGAGACGTACTTCCCCTCAAAAGGAAGGAACTTCGGTAACACATCCTCGTCTCCACCGGCTCCACTCTTGGTTATCTTGCGCCTTTACTTTTGCAAGCCTACTTGTGTTATATCTCGTGCTTGCTTGTGTGCTTGTTGTTGTTGCATCATATAGGTTGTTCACCTAGTTGCATATCTAGACAACCTACTTTGATGAAAAGTTTAATTTGGTAAAGAAAAGCTAAAAATTGTTAGTTGCCTATTCACCCCCCCCTCTAGTCAACTATATCGATCCTTTCAATTGGTATCAGAGCCTCGTCTCTTTATTAAGTACTTTGCCGTTCGAAGAGTATGGTTGACACCATAGACGATGGGGAGGAGGAGCACTCCGGTATGAATCTGATCTCGTCTACGGGTGATGGGGAAACCTCGATGTCCCGTGAGGAATTCAATATGGCCTTGGACACATTGAAAACCTCCATGACAACCAAGGTTGAAAGCATGTTTAATAAATTCTTAGAAGGACTCAAACTACCTACCTCGCCGTTGCAAGTGGGTGATCCCACTAACAAGGTGACGGATGCTAACTCCGACAAGGGGGAAGCTAATAGTGAGAAGGGTCCTTCTACTAGTGGTAGAAATGGCACTGACATCTTTGCTCATGTGGAACCTCCAACTTATGGAGGACCGATTCCCTCTACTCATTTAAATCATGTCGGCCCTCCTCCTAAGATTGTGAAAAATGAGGATTTTGATTCTTGGATGTATTGCTTCAAGCGTCATTTAAATCATGTGAATACTAATCTTTGGAGAATCATTGAAGAAGGTTTCTATCCACATGACCGAAGCAACTTCACCCCTAGAGAAGCAGTGGATAATCAATTCAATGAGAATGCTCTCTTCATCATCCAAGATGCTATCCTTCCTGAAGATCTCCCTCATCTCTGACCCCATGCCATGGCCAAAGACGCATGGCAATGCGTTGTGTCTCTCTATCGGGGAAGTGCAAGCATTCAGCGCTCCAACTATGAAGTGGTGCAAGATGAAGCCGATGAGTTTGCAATGAAAGAAGATGAAGAACCTCGTGAGCTCTTTCGGAGAGTAACCAGACTCGCGGTCTCACTCTGAGATCATGGGAGCAAGGACACGGATGACAATTGGGTCAAGCGCAAGTTCCTCAAGGCCATGATGCCCTACAACAAGGCCATGTCCTCCGTCATTCGTCAAAGACGGGACTTCCACTCCATGACCTCAAGTGAAGTGTTGGATGGGTTCGTTGCAATGAGCATCTTGGACAAGACCGCCGACAACGCGGTGCTCCGCTCACAAAGGGCAAAGAAGCCCAACCTTGCCTTGAAGGCCAAGGTTATTGTGGAAGAAGAGGAAGAAGAGGAAGATGAGGAGAGCAACCCCGAAGATACAAAATATGATTATCATGAGCACATGGCTCTTGCTTCAAGGCAATTTTGGAGCAAGAAGAACTCAAGGCCAAATTTCAACAAGACCAACTCAAGTGGCTTCAAGGGCAAGCAACGAGTAAGAACTTGTTACAACTATGGCAATGTGAGCCATTTCGTTGCGGATTGTCCTTACGAGAAGCGGGAAGACAATGGTGGCAAGCTCATCCGAAAAGACAAAGCCAAGTCCTTCCCCAACAAGAACAACTTCACCAAAAAGACTCCTACTCGAGGGTTGGTGGTTCAAGAAGAATACCGTGAGGATGACGATGATGATGAAGATAGTGAAGCAATGGCCATGGCATCCGTTGCCATTGCCACAACTCCCCGGATGTCTCTCTTCGATTCACCCAACGAGAACATCACCGCCAAGTGCCTCATGGCCAAAGCCTCTAACAAGGTAACCCACAACATCAAAACCACCATCATTACTAATCCCTCTTTGCCGGGTTGCATTGATGAACATGAGGGGTCTAATGAGAATGTGAATGAATTTGAGTCCTTTATGAGTAAGCTCAAGGGCAAATCCAATAAGCACTTTGTTGCTCTCTTGGAACAACTTGGTGAAGCCAATGACATGATCGAGGCTCACAAAGAAACCATCTCTAAGATGGAAGGTCATAGTCGTGACTATGCCGATGAGATATCGGATCTCTCTAATGCTCTGAGGAAGAGCGTGGGCATTGTTTGGCTCTTTAGGAGTCACACAACGATGACCATGCTAAGTTAAACAAAGATCTTGATTATGCACTTGTTGTGTCTCGTGTGCTAACTTCCGAGAAGGCTAAACTTGGGGTTGATCATGCTAGATTCAAGGAGCAGTTTGATGTACTTGACAAGGCCCACAAGGTCTTGAAGGGTGCTCATGCTAACCTCAAGGAGTCTCATGCTCAACTCCAAGTTAAGCTAACCAAGGAAAAGGCCACCTTTCCTCATATGAAATTAATTGATAATGCATATGCCACTAACCCGTGTTGTGAGCATGTGCATCTGGTGGAGGAGAATGCCAAGTTGAAGGATCAACTTGAGAAAGGCCTTGTGACATGCATTTAAGGTGAGAAGAACCTCAACGACCTTTTGAGCAATCAAAAGGAAGTTATGGCCAAGGAGGGAATTGGGTTCGCACCCAAGTCCAAGAACAAGAAGAATAACGACAAGACCAAGCGACCTCCTCCTCGCAAGCAAACTTTTGTGAAAGAGGGAGAGGGTGCTCCTAAGGAGAAGAAGAAAAATGTGAAGGGTGTTGATGTCAAAAAGGGCAAAACCACCTCCTCCAACAAAGCCGGCGACTTTAACCCTTCTTATGTGTTGTGTCGTGCTAGTGATGGGCATGTTTATGCTAAATTTGTTGGTTCTCCTTATGAGTACATTGAATGGTCTATTTGGGTTCCTAAGACCCTTGTTACTAACATAAAAGGACCCATTACAAAATGGGTACCTAAAACCAAGCATTGATCTCGTGTAGATGTTTGCTTCCGGTGGGGGATCATGGTTGCTCGATAGTGGAGCAACGATTCATATGACCAGAAGCAAGGACTTGGTAGTGGATGTGCATAAGATTCCTTCTATGCCCACCAATGTCGAGTGGGGTGATGCCTCGTCTTCTAAGGTATTGGGTCTTGGCAAGGTTGTCATTTCTCATGATCTAACGATCGAGAAAGTCATGCTTGTTGAGTCCCTTGCATTCAATCTTTTTTCCGTTCGTCAACTTGCACTCATGGGCTTTGCCACTTTCTTTGATATTGATACCATGGCCCTCTTGTCGAGCAAGACTCTTAAAGTAGCCTTTGTTGGGCATGTCGAGAATGGTCTTTATGTGATTAACTTTTTGGAGCAACCCACTAAGACCGCGACATGCCTAATGGCTAAAGTTGATGTGGGATGGCTTTGGCATCGCCGTTTAGCCCACGTTAATATGAGATCTTTGCAAAGTCTTCTCAAGGGGGACCATGTCCGTGGACTAACAAATGTTAGTTTTGCCAAAGATCGTGCTTGCAGTGCTTGTATCGAAGGAAATCTTCATGAGAAGGCTCACCATCCCACGACTATCATCTACTCGAAGAGACCCTTGGAGCTCCTTCACATGGATCTTTTTGGGCCTCCATCCTATGATAGTCTTGGAGGTAGAAAGTATTGCTTGGTGATTGTGGATGATTATTCAAGTACACTTGGGTATTTTTCTTCAAGAGGAAGAGTGAGACTCAACAAACCGTCATTGACTTTGCAAATGAAGCTCAACGTCAACATGATGCAAAGATCTTGACAATAAGAAGTGACAACGACACCGAGTTCAAGAACTACACCTTGGATGAGTTTCTTAGTGATGAGGGGATCAAGCATCAATATGTTGCACCATATACCCCTCAACAAAATGGTGTCGCGGAGAGGAAGAATCGGACGTTGATGGATGCGGCAAGGACCATGATGGCAGAGTTCAAGTCTCCATACAACTTTTGGGCCGAAGCCATCAACACAACATGTCATGCATCCAATCGGCTCTATCTGCGCAAAGGCTTGAAGAAGACTCCTTATGAAATACTTACCGGTAACAAGCCCAACCTCAAGTACTTCCGGGTGTTTGGGTGTTAGTGTTCCATTCTCAAGAAAGGTGTTCGTTTGTCTAAATTTGAGGCTAGAGCTTATGAGGGCATATTTGTTGGTTATGCTACAAACTCGCATGCTTACCGTGTCCTCAACAAGTCCACCGGACTCATTGAGGAGACGTGTAATGTGGAGTTTGATGAAAATAATGGCTCCCAAGTGGAGCAAAGTGGTACTTGTGATGTAGGTGATGAAATTCCTCCCCAAGCCATAAGAAGAACGGGTGTGGGTCATATCCTACCCATTGAGGAACCCCTTGTGGCCAAAGGAGAAGGACAATGCTCCACTCAAGTGGATCCATCACCAACCCAAGACCCACACGCTTCCGAAGAACAAAGTGAAGGCCCTCAACCTCGTGAACAAGACCAAGGGCAAGATCAACCTCAAGATGGTGGTGAACCACCAAATGATGCCCAAGGCCAAGTTCTCCCCCTCGAGCAAGTTCAAGATCAAGAGCAAGCTCAAGATCTAGAACAAGCTCAAGACGGTGCTCAAGATAATCAAGTTAACCCTCCTCCTTCCACATCCGAGGAGGAATTAGAGCGTCGTGCCGCCAAGATTGCTTCCAAGCTCACCACCAAAGGTCATCTCATGGAGAACGTGGTTGGAAGCCTAAGAAAGGGGGTAAGCACTCGTAGACAATTAGCAAACTATTGTGAACATCATGCGTTTGTCTCTTGTGTTGAACCCCAAAAGGTCTATGAGGCACTCGAAGATCCGGATTGGCTCAATGCCATGCATGAAGAACTCAACAACTTCGAGTACAACAAGGTGTCGAGATTGGTGCCAAGGCCGTCAGGGAACCACAACGTCATTGGAACCAAGTGGATATTCAAGAACAAGCAAGATGCTCATGGGAACAACATTCGCAACAAGGCAAGATTGGTAGCACAAGGCTACTCCCAAGTCGAGGGTATCGACTACGGTGAAACCTTTGCTCCCGTTGGTCACCTTGAATCCATTTGTTTGTTGATTGCTTATGCTTCCCATCACAACTTTAAGTTACAACAAATGGATGTGAAGAGTGCTTTTCTTAATGGTCCTATTAATGAGTTGGTTTATGTCAAGCAACCCCCCGGGTTTGAGAATCCCTACTTCCCGGATCATGTGTATCAACTCGATAAGGCACTCTATGGCCTTAAGCAAGCCCCACGTGCGTGGTGCGACCACCTTACCGAGTTGTTACAAGATCGTGGATTTGAGGTTGGGCAAATCGATCCCACTCTTTTTACTAAGAAGGTCAAAGGGGAGTTGTTTGTATGCCAACTATATGTTGATGATATTATCTTTGGTTCCCCTAACAAAGTTTTCAATGAGGAATTTGCCGCTCTCATGACCTCTAAGTTCAAGATGTCTTCGATGGGAGTGTTGAAGTTCTTCCTTGGTTTCGATATCAAGCAAAGAAGAGAAGGTACCTTCATCAACCAAGCCAAATACACTCAAGACATGCTCAAAAGATTCAAGCTAAGTGATGTCAAGCCGGCTTCTACTCCAATGCCTACCAAGTGCCAACTTGACATTGAGCCCAATGGTAAAGTGGTGGATCAAAAGGTATATCACTCCATGATTGGCTCCTTGCTTTACCTTTGTGCATCTAGACCGGATATCATGTTGAGTGTGGGAATATGTGCACGGTTTCAAGCCGCACCAAAGGAAAGTCACTATGTGGCGGTCAAGCAAATCTTTCGACATTTGGCTCATACCCCAAACTTTGGCTTATGGTACCCAAGAGGAGCAAACTTCAAGCTTGAAGGATTTCGGATTCCGATTGGGCGGGAGACAAAGTGGATAGGAAGTCCACTTCCGGAGGGTGCCAATTTCTGGGTTGCTCTTTGGTAAGTTGGTCTTCCAAGAAGCAAAGTTGTGTGTCTCTCTCGTCCACCGAAGCGGAATATGTGGCGGCCGGTAGTTGTTATGCACAACTCCTATGGATGAGGCAAACTTTAAAGGATTACGGTGTCATTTGTGACAAAGTGCCTCTTTGGTGTGACAATGAAAGTGCCATCAAGATTTCTCTCAACCCGGTGCAACACTTCAAGACGAAGCATATTGAGATTCGGTATCACTTCATCCGGGATCATATTAGGCGAGGGGAGATCGAGCTCAAGTATGTCAACACTCATGATAACCTTGCAGATATTTTCACGAAGCCCTTGGATGAAGCAAGATTTCGTGAGTTAAGGCATGAGCTAAATATCATTGATTCGAGCAATGTGACTTGAACCCTTGCACATCCCACCACACTCAACTTGTTGTGTAGTTTAGGTGTCGGCATGGACATAGGGGGAGTGTTGTTCTCTCAATGAACTCTTCCTCCCCCCATTATGCATAAATTGATCAACTCTTTCACATTAGCCATTTTTCATGGTACATGTGCTTCAAAGACGAGTTTTGGTCATGGGCCCAAGGATAATTCTTCGCGGTGCCATACCAATCAACTCAAACATAGGTGGCTCCGGCCACCGCCCCCTCCTTGGAGAGGTTGTGTCTCGTTTTGGTCTTTGTTGCCTCTTGTTTGGTTGCGGTGTTTCGCTTGTTAGCTCGTTGGTGTGTGTGTGTTCTCTTGAAGGTTCTGTGCAAAGTCGTTTTTCTCCCGTGCTTGAAACTGCATCTTTTTGGGTTCACGGTACTACCGTGGTCCGCCACGGTACTACCGCAGGGCACGGTACTACCGCAACCAGCACGGCAGTAATTTTTTACTGCCGCTGGTGGAGCAGTACTACCGCCCACGGCGCGGTACTTCCGCCCGAGCGGTACTACCGCAATGAGTCGCGGTACTACCGTGGCATAGCGAGCACGTGGGGGTTAAGAGCAGGCAGGGGGAGTTCCAACTCCCCCATACCCATTCACTCCTTCTCCTCACGCTGCCTCTCTCTCTCCTGCCCACGAACGGCGCCGGAGACCCTCGCCGGATCTCCTTCTCCGGCTGCTCTCCTCGGATTCCGACCGGTGGGATCGTTCCCCACCACTTCCTCTTGCAATGGACCAAGGTCTTTCCCCAAATCCCTCTCTTTTTGGTTTGTTCTTTTGCTTCTAGGTTTTTGGGGAGATGCTAGTTGTTCTTGAGATTTTAGGCTAAATCTTTGCAAGAGTATGTTGGAGGAGAGTAGTAATGCGTAGAGTTTATACATAATATGTTGTCCCATGGTAGATTTGATCGGCCGTAGTACCGCTTTGTCGTCATGGTAGTTCCCAGATTCAATTGTTGTTTCAGATCTGAAAACGCGCGGTACTACCGCACCTCCGGCGTGGTACTACCGCCCTCGCGGTACTACCATACCTCCAGCGCGGTACTACCGCGCGCGCGGTACTACCGTGATTTGGAGCGGCACTAATTTTTTAGTTCCGCGCGACCAAGCGATGCTACAGTTGCTGTCAAATCTATCATGTGGCAATTGTTATGTGCGAATTCTACTTGTTTCACTGTTTTGCTGCGCACTGACCCTTCTCGCGTTTCTTGCGTGTTTGTTTTGTGGTGTGTGGCTCAGGTGCTCATGCTCGCTGAGGGAGTCCTGGACTAGGGGGTGTCCAGACAGCCGGACTATCATCGTCTGCCGGACTCCAAGACTACGAAGATACAAGATTGAAGACTCCGTCCCGTGTCCGGATGGGACTTTCCTTGGCGTGGAAGGCAAGCTTGGTGATACGGATATGTAGATCTCCTACCATTGTAACCGACTCTGTGTAACCCTAGCCTCCTCCGGTGTCTATATAAACCGGAGGGCTTTAGTCCGTAGGGCAACATACATTACAACAATCATACCATAGGCTAGCTTCTAGGGTTTAGCCTCCTTCATCTCGTGGTAGATCCACTCTTGTACTACCCATATCATCAATATTAATCAAGCAGGACGTAGGGTTTTACCTCCATCGAGAGGGCCCGAACCTGGGTAAAAACATCGTGTCCCTCGTCTCCTGTTACCATCCGCCTAGACGCACAGTTCGGGACCCCCTACCCGAGATCCGCCGGTTTTGACACCGACATTGGTGCTTTCATTGAGAGTTCCTCTGTGTCGTCACCGATAGGGCGGATGCCTCCACCCGTCTTCAAAGATGGTGTTTTCGCCGAAGGGGCCTTGGCCGCCGGCCAAACTATCCGGCTTGGTGGTTTTCTTATGACCGCCTATCCAGCCGCCGCTTCGACAATGACTTCTCAAGTCGTCAGAAGCAATCTTCGCGTCAGCCCTAAAGCTGCCGAACAGTTGGATCCAATAGAGCTCTCGCCTGTTAACGAGCTCTTGGATCGCATCGCTGCCCTGGGAGTCGCTATGGACTACAACCAGATTGGGCTTAAAGCCGATCTAAGAGAGAGATTAACTCTCCCCAGGCCACCCACCACGTCGCAGTGGTAGAGGAGCAATACGGCAACTCCTTGCCTGTATTGAAAACTATTCATGTCCGGATTCCCGAACCCTCCATGCCGGATTCCCGCGGAGAGGCGGACTTTGATCGAGCATTGAACTTAAAATCATGCATCGCTCCGGACTCGCTGGATTGTGTCCAGCAAACCAAGCTTCCGAATTCGGAAACCCCTCAGCCTTTGAGCCCCAAGATGGGCAGGGATCCGGATTTTAGTCCAGCCACCCGCCCAGACATATGCGATCTATCTCTAATACGGCAAGAGCCCGCTGAAACAGTACATCACTATTGGGCCAGATTCCTCCTGGTTATGAACAGGATAAAGGACTGCCGAGAGGAAAACTCAATCTCAATCTTCTGCAATAACTGCATGGACAAGGGAATACTAAACGCCATTGATCGTTGCAGAATTACGCGCTTCACCGATCTGGCATCCATAGTACGAAAGTACTGTGCGATGGAGAGTTTCCGGAAAACCGAAAATCAATTTTGGGATAATCCAGCCCCAAACCCAGTCCGCAGCAAAAGGGCTCCTTACACTCAGGCCCCAGATGCAAAAACGAAAAAACAAAAACCCAATAAGGGAAACGGAACCGTACTAGAGGGATGGCTCAATGGACCCTGTAAGCTTCATAGTACAGAGGGAGTCGTCCCAACACATAGCCTTCGAGCATGTTGGATATTACGACAGGTGGCCAAAAGTGGCGAGGAACTTCTAGCTCCGGGAAACCACTCCAACAATACCAGTACGGTATCAACAGTCTTCGAGACCTTCGCATCAAACAATATGCGAAAGCGAACAATCCGCGGACTCGCCGAAGTCTACCAAATAGCAACAGCAAACCCATGGAGTGACACAGCTATTACCTTCAACGCCAGCGACGAGCCTAAATTCCGAACAGCCAGAGCGCCAGCTGCACTGGTACTTAGTCCCATAGTGGACGTCTTTCGACTGACAAAAGTACTCATGGATGGCGGCAGCGGACTAAACCTCATTTACGAGGAAACTCTGCGAAAAATGGACATCGATTGGAGCCGTATTGAGCGAAGCAGCACAACCTATAGAGGAATAATCCCTAGCCGGGAAGCGCGCTGCACCGGAAAAATCACACTCGATGTGGTGTTCGGCTCTCCAGACAATTACAGATCCGAAGAAGTCACGTTCCAGGTGGCCCCATTCAGCAACGGATATCACACCATATTAGGACGAGAGGCATTCACAATCTTTCAAGCAGTACCTCATTACGGGTACATGAAGCTCAAAATGCCTGGGCCAAGCGGAATAATCACTCTCGTTAGTGATCCGGACATAGCACTCCGCGCCGAAAATAAGACAGCCGCACTAGCCCTCGAGGCACTATCCGAAGCCTTAGCGGCAGAAGAACTCACTGCGCTGCGCTCTACGGTGAACAGGGACGATGTGATACTCGATAAAAGATCCAAGTCCACCTCCTTCAAACCAGCAGATGAAATAATAAAATTCCAGGTCCATCCAACGGACCCAACAAAGACGGCTTCCATTGGGGCACAATTGAACCCCGAAGTAGACGCCGCACTGCGTGAATTCCTTCGGGAAAATTGGGACATCTTCGCCTGGCATCCTTCGGACATGCCCGGAATCCCACGCAGGTTGGCAAAACACAGCCTAAACATCCTAAAAGGATTTAAGCTAGTCAAACAGGCTCTTCGACGATTTTCCGAACCCAAAAGACAGGCAATGTGAGAAGAGCTAGCCAAACTATTGGAGGCCGGATTCATTAGAGATATCAAACATCCGGACTGGCTAGCAAATCTGGTGATGGTACCAAAGAAGGATAAATCCTGGCGCCTCTGTGTCGATTTTAAATACCTCAATAAGGCTTGCCCAAAGGATCCCTTCCCTCTCCCCCGCATCGACCAAATTATCGATGCTACCGCAGGGCACGATTCGTTGTGCTTCCTGGACGCATACTCTGGCTATCATCAAATCAAGATGGCGGAAGCAGACCAAGCCGCAACGGCATTCATCACTCCATACGGACCATTCTGCTTCAACACAATGCCCTTCGGACTTAAAAATGCCGGCGCAACATATCAGCGCATGATTCAAACATGTCTGGCCACCCAGATCGGCAAAACAGTCGAGGCATATGTAGACGACGTAGTCGTCAAAACAAAACACGTCGAAACTCTAGTAGACGATTTGAGGCTCTCATTCGACAACCTCAGAGCATATGACATCAAGCTGAATCTGGAAAAATGCGTTTTCGGCGTACCAGCCGGAAAGCTGTTGGGCTTCATTGTATCCGGTAGAGGAATTGAAGCAAATCCGGCTAAAATCCGAGCTCTGTCACAGTTGGATATTCCAAAAGACCTCAAACAAATACAAAAATTAACAGGATGCGTGGCAGCCTTAAGCCGCTTTATCTCCCGTCTAGGAGAAAAGGCGTTGCCCCTCTATCGCCTCCTCAGGCGCACCGAACACTTTGAGTGGACGGATGCTGCCACTGCCGGACTCGAAGAAATAAAGGCCATATTGGCAACAAATCCGGTCCTGGCTGCACCCACACTGGTCGAACCAATGTTGTTATACATCTCAGGAACACATCAAGTTGTAAGCGCGGTCCTCGTCATCGAACGAGCGACAGAAGGGCATAAATTCCCTCTTCAAAAACCAGTGTATTATGTATCCACTGTGTTAACCCCCTGCAAATCCCGTTACCCACACTATCAGAAGATAGCATATGCGGTGTTCATGGCATCCCGGAAGCTCCAACACTACTTTCAAGAGTGTTCGATAACAGTGGCCTCTGAAGTACCACTCAATGACATTATAAATAACCGCGACGCAACGGGCAGGATTGCAAAATGGGCCATTGAGCTCTTACCATTCGATATAACTTACAAACCTCGGCGAGCTATAAAGTCACAAGTTTTAGATGACTTCGTCGCTGAATGGACCGAAGCCGAACTCCCTAAAGAGTACGGTGCATACTCCAATTGGGTTATGCATTTCAATGGTTCTAAAATGTTGGCCGGACTGGGGGCTAGCGTCGTAGTGACGTCCCCAACCGGGGACACAGTCCAGTACGTACTTCAAATAATGTACACGGACTCCAACAACGCAGCCGAATACGAGGCCCTATTACATGGTCTCCGGATGGCAGTCTCCATGGGTATTCAACGCCTAGAGGTGCGCGGGGACTCAAACCTTGCAATATCCCAAATAAATGGAGACTTTGACGCCAAGGATCCGAAAATGGCAGCATATCGCAACGCCGTTCTAAAAATGTCAGCTCTGTTTGAAGGATTAGAATTCCATCACATAGCCCGAGATAATAACCAAGCGGCCGACGTACTGGCACGCATCGGTGCGAAACGTGATGCTGTCCCTCCAAATATCTTCCTGGAACGGCTCTTCAAGCCATCTGTACTATGGGAAGAGGAGCCCGGTAGTGACAAACCGGAAAAAACCGCACCAATCGGTGATTCAGGAGATGACATAACACCTTCAGCCCATGTCATAATGGCAGTAATCGCCGCGTGGACAGAACCTTTCCTAGCCTACTTACTTAGGCAGGAACTTCCCGAAGACCAAAACGAGGCCCGCTGCATAGTCCGGTGATCGAAAGCCTACAAGGTCCATGAGGGAGAACTTTATAAGAAAAGTACAACCGGAGTCCTTCAGAGGTGTATCTCCAAAGAGGAAGGGCGAAACCTCCTGGCTGAAATTCATGCCGGACTAGGCGGACACCACGCAGCAGCCCGGGCCCTTGTAGGAAAGGCATTCCGTACATGATTTTATTAGCCGACGGCCCGGGCAGACGCGCAGGACTTAGTTCAGCGGTGCGTTGGTTGTCAGCTCTTTGCTAATCAGAGCCATATGCCGCCCACCGCCCTCAAAACCATACCCATTACCTGGCTGTTCGTGGTCTGGGGGCTTGATATGGTTGGACCCCTTAAAGGGGGAACCCACAAGCAAAGGTACCTATTGGTCATGGTGGATAAATTCACCAAATGGATAGAGGCCAAACCGGTCAAAACGGCAGAGTCCGGACCAGTGATAGACTTTATATCAGGGGTAGTACACCGTTATGGAGTCCCCCACAGCATCATCACCGACAACGGCACGAACTTCACAGCCGACGAGGTTAAGTCATGGTGCAAAAACATGGGCATCAAGCTCGACTACGCTTCAGTTTATCACCCTCAAACCAACGGTCAAGTGGAACGAGCAAATGGTCTAATAATGAGCGGCATTAAACCCAGACTAGTGAGGTCACTTACTAAATCCGACACACAATGGGTCGAGGAGCTCGACTTCGTACTCTGGGGGCTGCGGACAACGCCTAACCGTACTACCGGATTCACGCCATTTTTTATGGTATACGGCGCAGAGGCAGTCTTGCCCTGTGACATTATTCATGACTCACCTCGATTGCGCATGTATGAGGAAAGAGAGGCCGAGCTTGATCGGCAGGACAGCTTGGACACATTGGAGGAAGAACGTGACGTCGCGAAGGCTCGTTCCGCATTGTATCAGTGTCAGGACCCCGACTCGATGTCACATCGATCTAGCCGGTAACACTTCATATCACTTTGCGGCCGCACGCACGATGTTCCCACGGGTGTCGCCTTACCTTTGCCCGGGACCGTTTGCGCCTTTTGGCTCACGTATATGATAGTGTCGCTCGCATCCATATGATAAAGAGCCCGGGCTGACATGACTAGTCGTAAACCCAAAGTGGCACAGACTTACAGGGACAGGCATCCATGACCCAGCTTCGAACGTGTCGGTCATCAGCAAGTGGGTCCGGGCTGTAGCACTGGGCTAGCAGGACTCCGGTAAACCGGGCTGTAGCGGGCTAACAGGACTCCGGTACTCAAAGCGTGACATTTCCCCGAAGGGACAGACACAGGAATGAAGAAGGACACATGCCGGCCAGCCTAAGTGTTCCAGAGCAGTAGCAAGCTACCATGGCTCAGCGGTAACACTAGGAGACATTTCCCGGTAAGAGAGGCTACTAAAGATAAACAACTAGATAGTCAGATCCCACACATACCAAGCATTTCAATCATACACACAATATGCTCGATATGTGCAAATACAACAAGGCATCACAACATGACTCTACGACACAAGTACTTTATTTAAGGCTCAGAGAACCATACATAACATACACAAGGTACGGGTCTCACGACCCAGCATTCAAGTCATACAGTCATACAAACCAGCAGCGGAAGTAACTTGTCTGAGTACAGACAACTAGAAAGATAAAAGAGGCTTGGAAAGCCTAGCTATACTACGTGGTCCTTCCCAAGCTCAGGATCACCACCTGGGCCTTTAGCCTACTCGTTGATGTCAACGTCTACGTAGAACCCATCAGAAGGGGTTGCAGGGTCTTCTGTAAAATGTAAATTATAGCAACATGAGTACAAAGGTACTCAGCAAGACTTACATCAGAACCTACATACATGCATATTATCAAGAAGGGTTGGTGGAGTTGTTGCAGCAAGCCAGCTTTGACTCTTGGCTAGGCTAACCTACGAGACTCCAACTTGAAATGGTTTTGCGTACACGAGTCCACTACTCACCACTTCAATACACTACCGAGGATCCACCTCCGTCTCCCTACGGAAGAGCCATCCTCGGCACTCACACTTATCTTGAGGCTTTTAGCAGTCTCCATTTACTTGTCTATGAACTGTATAGGCAACCAAGTAGTCCTTTACCGTGGACGCGGCTATTCGAATAGATCATGATAACCCTGCAGGGGTGTACTTCTTCATACACGCTCTCACCTCTTACCGTCGTTTACACGACATGTACTCGGCAACCTTTAAGCGGAAGCCCAACGTGGGTGTCGGCCACGACCTACCTAATCACCTAAGCCTCCAGTCCAGGTTTATCGCCTATCCAGGTTCCATCCGCAGGGAGTCCGGCCGAGGTTTCCCATATGGCCACGAACGATGTGAACAGGGTTCCCAAGATACCTAACGAGTATTCGGTACACCCGACCACGTACCTACCGCATCACAGCCCACCCCTACGGTCAGCGCTGTCCACGGCCTCCAGTAGGCTACAAACACCAGAAACTACTTGCAACTCCTGGACGGAGAACTAGGGTGAATAAGAAGCCGAGAGGGTCCATTGGTTTCAGGCCCAATGCATGGTAGTAGCTGATTCTTAAATCACACATACAGATCTCAGTGCTTAAGGTCGGCTTCAATGAAACAACCCACCATGTACTCCTACATGGCCTCTCATCGATACCTTTACCAAATCGTGTTCACCACACCACTCTCATTACCGACATAATCATTTCACTCTAGCCCATCACCCAGATGAACCAGACCTGACACGACTCTAAGCATAGCAGGCATAGCAAGGTAGGAACAACACATACATAGGGCTCAATCAACTCCTACACATGCTAGTGGGTTTCATCTAGTTACTGTGGCAATGACAGGTCATGCAGAGGAAATGGGTTCAACTACCGTAGCACACAGCAGTTTGAATCGTGTTGTCTTAATGCAGTAAAAGAGAGCAGGAGCGAGAACATGGGATTGTATCGATATGATCAAATGGTTGGTTGCTTGCCTGATGGTTCGATGCACTGATACGGTTCTTCGTTAGGGTAATCACGGTACTCCTCGGAGGCAGAACCTGTCGCAAAGGACACCGATACACAACCATCACCAAACAATGTGCAACAATATGATGCATGCATGAAACATAGCAATATGAGTGTGTTGGGCTAATGCAACTAAAACCAGAAGGGTTTGAACAAATTTGAATCATAGATTCAAATTTCAAACTCAAACATGGCCTCTTAAAGTGCTTTTCCTTGTTCTGCTTGAAACATCAATTTAACATGTTTGATCATGCATGAAAATAGTACAGATGGATAGATTGGATTTTTCTGATCATTTTTCATATATAATTTGTCCAATTTGGAGTTACAGAATAAAAGTTATGAATTTTTGAAGTTTAAATAATATTCTGGAATTTCCTGATTTAAATTAAATCCAGAAATTATAATTATTGCACCAGCATGACGTCAGCATGACGTCAGTAGTCAACTGCGGCTGGCTGGGGTCAAACCTGACGTGTGGGGGCCACACGTCAGTGACAGGGGGGTTTAACAGGGTTAAATTAATCCTAATTAGGGATTAGTGGCGCTGGGGCCCACTGGTCAGTGTCAGGGGGTTAACTAACAGTGGTTAGCGCTAATCCTAATTAGCTACAGGGCTGGGCCCACCTGTCAGGGACTCAGGGGGGGTCCTGCCGTGGTCAAAGTGGGTCAAACCCACCGGCGACGTGACGCCGGCGAGGCCCGAGACGGCGGCGCGATGCGGGATCGCGCTACAGGGCACGGGCGAGGCCGTTCTTGGGCTCGTTGGAGAGCTCTTGCTCCCGCGCGTCGAACGGTGGTGGTGGCCGAGCCTGGGGTGGCCGGTACCGTCGACGGCGAGCTCGTGAGCGGCGGCCGGAGTTCGGGTGCGGTCGGAGTCGGCGTTGTAGGGTGTTTGGGGAGGCGTTGGTGCGTGCTGCGTGCTCCTAGTGAGGCGTGGAGCACGATAGTGTGCTCGGTTGGGCGCTACGGTGACCGTCGCCACGACGGCGACATCGCCGGCGGCGTGGAGCTCTCGGCCAAGGTGGGGCTAAGGCCTAGAGGTCGAAAGAGACCAGGGGAGAAGGGGGAAACGACTCGGGGGCTCACCGCGGTTGCAGTGGGCGTCGAAGCGGGCTCGGAGACGCGCTGGAGACGGCGAATTCGACGGCGATGATGGTCGGAGCCCGAAGAGGGGAACGGCGACGTGGCGGCGATGCAGGGCTTCCGGAGGCCCGTGGAGCGGTGGGGAGGAAGAGGGGGTTGTGGCGGAGCTTCTGAGCTAGTCGGGGGAGCGAGGGGTGGCCGGAGACGGCTGCTATGGCGAACGGCGGCGACGGTGGTGTTCGGCCGTGTGAGAGAGAGAGCGAGGGAGAGGAGGGAAGAGCCGAGGGCGAGTGAGAGAGAGCAGGAGGGAGGCGTGGCGTCGTCCGGGGCATCGAGCGAGGAGGGGAGGGCAGGCAAGCAGGGAGAGAGGTGGCGTGGCGCGGTGGCGCGCGCGCGCGCCGGCCACACTCCCCTCCCTCTGTCGAGGACGAAGACGACAGAGGAGGGAGGTGGGCTGGGCCGGCTGCTGGCTGGGCCGGCCAGCTGGCTGGGCTGCACAGGGAGGAGCCCAGGTAAGCTTCTCCCTTTTATTTTTTTCTGTTTTCTAATTTCTGACATTTGTTTTGATTTAAATAATATATTAAATCATTTATTTAACTTATGCCAATTTTTGCAGGGGCTAGATATATTATTTCAGAGCTCCTTTATAAATGGCATAATATTTGGACATATATTAATATATATAATTAATATATTTCCAAAGCAAATATTTATGCATTAATTCCAAATGCCCAAAATAAATACCTATGAGCTCTTAAAAATATTGGTTTGATTATTATCTCTGTCCAATATTTTCAGAGAGCAACATGAGCATTTTCTTGGACCCTTTTGGAGAAATTTTTATTTGGGTCATTTTCAAAATGATTCTGAGGGTTTCACAAATCCCCATTTCAAATTAAATGGAATTTTAAACATGATGCACACACTCTGATGCATGACTAGCTAGGGTGTGACAATCAGCAGCAGGCCAAAAGATATCAAAGCAGAGAAGTACGGGCCAAGACTTACAACGTTGGTGAACTAGTTCTACGCCTGCCGGACAAGAAAAAGGACAAGCTCAAGCCCAAATGGGAGGGCCCCTTCATTATCGATCAAGTCCTGACCGGCGGAGCATACCGTCTACGAAATGCGTCGGATAACCGACTCGAGCCGAACCCATGGAACGCAGCCCGCCTCCGACGATTCTATGCCTAGCGCCGGACTAAGAGTTCGTCCCCTTCCCCCGTCCAAACTTTTACACTTCGGCTGTCTTTTGTTTCTCTTTTTATGCCTTTTTATTTAAAAGCCCTTACGGGCCTATTTTCGCATTATTTGCACACGCATGATGTGCCATCCGCACTCATTATTCCTGGGGGCTTCTTTTACAGAAGCTCAACTACATGGGTTTCATACCCAGCACATGTGTCACGCTTCCACATGTACCTTTTACTCGCCATTATATGCATCGATATGACTTAAGTTTCGGCCAAGCTGGGTTGCCTGGCTCCTGTGCTTACCCCTACGTTCCCGATTGTTCGGCTAGGAGGTAAAGGGAGCACCTCTGCGATTGTTACTGCCGGGTCAGCCGGATGTGTACCTCAGACTGGGTGAAGCCGAAAGCTAGCGTTCTTAAGGGAATATTCGGTCGGTGACTTAAAAGATGACTTTTTACCTATTTATCTATCTGCCCCCAGATGTTTTACTGCTTTCTTTGCAGTCCGGACATGCACTTTAGGGCATGCCTCCCAGGGAAAGGAACCCTTAACGGAACTATTCTCCCTGGAAGATGTTTCTTACTAACCATGTAATATAACATAACTAGTTGGGCACTTGTCTGATAAAGCACTAATGACCCCTACGCCTGGTCTCCATGCATACCACGGTTGTTTCTTAACCAAAAAGGTATTCAGACACACTCCGGACTCTAGGGTCCCGAGGTTGAAGCGAAAAGGTCGGCAAAGACAAATGATCTACAATCCGGCTAGAAGGCATTTCACATGTCACTTTAAAGGATAGCATACATTGTCAAATTTACTGATTGTATTCCTCCTCAATCCCGTCTAACAGGCTGTCTAATTTATAGTCCCGTTGGGAAAATTTAGCAGCCAACTCTACTTGGATGTATAGTAAACTCACAGGGATCTCCTTCCCATCGGGCCCCACCGGTCCAACTTCGGCCATATGGTTGGGATCCGCCTTCTTGTACCGCGTCTTCACCATGGCCCAAGCCTCCCTGGCACCTTGACGGCAGGCCGAAATCTTCCACAAACGGAAGCGCTGCCGCACTCCCTGCAGCTTCTCCGCAAGCTCCCCGAGGCCCTCGGGTAGGGTGAGGGCTGGCCATAAAGCCTGAACGACGCCGCTCATTGCCTGCCGAACTCGTTCGAGCAGTTGCAGCAGCTCGGGAAGTTGATCACCCGTTGATACGGGCATCTCCTCTGCAGGGCGACCTGTGAGTATACCTACAAGACATATTATGTCAATTTGCTTCTTCGCCGAACTCTTCTTTTAAAAGGAGTTTGCTCAAGCACTTACTATAAATGCCGCGACGAAGCCGCTGATTCTCCTTAACGGAGCCGGACAGCTCGGCCCGAGCGCCTTTCAGCTCCTCTCCGAGCTTGGCGTGGGCATCCTGGAGCTTGTTCCTTTCTTGCTGCACCCTATTCAGCACACTCTCACCGGCCTTCAGCTGGCGTAGCAATGCTTGCCTGTCCGGATCTTTTCCGGCGGCACCTGCAATGTCATTCTTAGACTTGCGCGCACGCCGCACAGCGCTTATATTTATTAATAAAAATGTGTTACCAGGAGGGGTCCCTGCGTCTCCTCCTGCGGCAGCAAGTGCGACCTCAAGTTGGGCCTTGCAATCTTGCAGCTCCCGAGACAGCTGGGCATTCTTCTCTGTAAGAGCCTGCATTTTCAATTGATCCTTAAATCAGTTAACATAACTACTTTAAGTCTCGGGGGCTACTGGTATATACAACCATTAAAATTCCCTTACCCGTATGTCTTTCACATACTGCTCCATGGCTCTGGTAAAACCATCTTGAGTGGCACGGAGATGCGCGTCCCCTGCGTTAAAGGCATCCAATGCCTCAGGGGAGAAGCACGCTTCACGAAATATTGTCCGGCGGCGCCTATGGTTCATGGCGCTCTCCACCTCAGACTTGGTGGCGGACAGTCTGTCGATGTCCTCCATTGGAGAAGGATCCGGCCCGCGTCTTGCGCTTGCCTCCCCCTCCAGGCCGGGCGCTGGAGCCTGGCCGGTGTAGGTTGGATCGATAACTTCTGCGCCCGCAGTCCGGCGAACGCTTTTTCTCCTACAAAGATCATGAGCACTCAGGCGTTTCCTAGGAACGTTGCTCTGAAAATTCAAATACGAGCTATACCTTTGCGGCGACGTTTCCGCCCGCACCGCGCTCCTTTTCCGCCTGTTGGTCCGGACTGGCCTCTGTTGGTCAGCCGCCGCGGCCTCGGCTTCCTTCCGTAAAGGCGCTTCCTGCAAAATACCATCATTCGCGAAGGTTAGAAATGGGCAGGGAAGAGATAATGGTGTCCGGACTTCGGTCGTGGTCACCTGGGAAGCCGGACACAGTCCGGGGTAATCCGCCGTAATGGCAACCAAAGCATTGTCTATGCTGAGCTGGTGAAACACCCCGTCAATCAGCTCCACCTCGATGTCCGGATCCTCTTCGGAGGCCGGATCCAAGGATCTTTCTGGATCCTCGGGTTGCGGAGCAGGACTCACCATGTCCTCCACAGTCCGGCGTAGATCCTGCGCCGAAGACATAATGTAAGAAGCTTAAACTTCGAGAGCATGGGTTGAGCCCTTAAAGGTGTTCACTTACCCATCCTCTAGGGTTGATCATGGAAAACCCATTCAAAGGGTTCGTTCGAAGGAAGTCCTCCTTCTCCCCCTTGTATAGGCTGGACAGGATCTCCACCAGATCCTCGGTCGAATCCGGCCCTTTGCGGCCGTGACGGGTGGCATCGTCTTCCCCGTTGAAATCCCACATGGGGTGGCCTCTGTATTGCAACGGCTATACCCCCCGCTTGATGCATGTCGCCATGACTCCGATCATGGTTAAGCCAGAATGGGCCATTAATCTTATTCGGCCCATCAAGTAATGGACGCTCTTGTCTTCCTCCAATCGGGGGCTCCGTGGGCGCCAGCTGAGGCGCTTCTTCAAAGGAGCAGCACTAAACTCCGGGAGGCCGATCCGGACTGGGTCTGGCAGCGGAGTGTCTCCTATATAAAACCACTCTGAGGGCCAGTCTTCGGACGCCTTCTTGGGAGTACCGGATGGGTATCCGGTCCTGGCGATGCGCCATATTTCGGCGCCGCCCACTTGATATATGGACCCCCCGTGAGAATGGGGTACAAGGCAAAATAGCCTCTTCCACAATGCGAAATGGGGCTCAATGCCCAGGAATAGCTCACAAAGAGCTACGTAGCCCGCGATATGCAGAACAGAGGCGGGCGTGAGGTGGTGGAGCTGGAGTCCGTAGAACTCCAGGAGCCCGCGGAGGAATGGATGTATTGGGAATCCGAGTCCCCTTACCAGATAGGGGACGAAGCATACTCGCTCCCCCTTATTGTGGCTTGGGGTAGCCTCTGCTTGCCTCCCACCTTGATAAGTAACCAGTCCGGCCCGGACTGGGACCATGAAGGCCGGAGGGAGAAATCCCCCCGTTTGGAGCTTCACTAGCTCGTCGTGCGAAACAGAGCACCTCCTCCAATTCCCTGGCGGTGGGGTGGGAGCGCGAGAAGAAGAGCCGCGTCGACGGTCCATGATGGAATGGATTTTTAGGTCAAAGGCGCTTCGACGAAGTATTCGCGGGAGGAAGACGGTGTGGTTTGGATCTGGATTTCTGCCTCTTTTATAGGCGGACGACTCGCACAACTAGGGGGTGAAACGTAAAAGACACCCTGGCTTTTCGCATTCGTGCGACGCGTGGAAGAGGGCCATTATTTGGCGTAGAAGCCGAGGAACACAGTATTCAAGATGAAGCCAGACATTGTTCGGCAGGTACATGGAATTTGAAGGGAGAACCCGCCTTGCAACGCCGAAGACTATACACGCGCTGGACTTATCGTCATTGAAGCCTGGTTCGGGGGCTACTGAGGGAGTCCTGGACTAGGGGGTGTCCGGACAGCCGGACTATCATCGTCCGCCGGACTCCAAGACTACGAAGATACAAGATTGAAGACTCCGTCCCGTGTCCGGATGGGACTTTCCTTGGCGTGGAAGGCAAGCTTGGCGATACGGATATGTAGATCTCCTACCATTGTAACCGACTCTGTGTAACCCTAGCCTCCTCCGGTGTCTATATAAACCGGAGGGCTTTAGTCCGTAGGGCAACATACATTACAACAATCATACCATAGGGTAGCTTCTAGGGTTTAGCCTCCTTGATCTCGTGGTAGATCCACTCTTGTACTACCCATATCATCAATATTAATCAAGCAGGACGTAGGGTTTTACCTCCATCGAGAGGGCCCGAACCTGGGTAAAAACATCGTGTCCCTCGTCTCATGTTACCATCCGCCTAGACGCACAGTTCGGGACCCCCTACCCGAGATCCGCCGGTTTTGACACCGACACTCTCCGTTCCAATCCAAGCCGTGACACTGGCTCCAAGCGCCTGCGCAATCAAGATGAAGCTCCTGAGGGCTCTAGTGCCCCCCAACGCAGGACCAAGACCACCGCCACCAAGGACAAGGAACCCGCCATGAGAATGGATGAGATGCCGCTTGCTGAGTTCGTCTCTCGAAGGAAGATCAATCCCTATGTGAATCCTCGTGCCAACCTTCGAGGAAATGAGTTGTTCTGGACCAAGCAGCAGAATCTCATTTATCTGGATGTGATCAGGGCCAAGCGGAATATCTATGTGGGTGTGCATCGGATCGACATGCATCATATGAGGGAAGAGAAGCACCGGGCAAACTTTGGTGAGGCTCTGGATCTAGTGGAGCAGTTTGGCATTGAGCATATCATCTCTTTTCACAAAGACTATGATCCGGAGATTGTGGCTCAGTTCTTCGCCTCGGTGTACTTTCATCCTAATGAGGACAGGACGATGACTTGGATGACTAATGGTCGGCGGCTGACGGCTACCTGGAAGGAGTTCATGACTTTGCTTGGTGTTTTGGATGAGGGGCTCGCCACACCCCAAGGTGTTCGTCCTCATGCCAATACCGAGTCTGCCAACAAGAACAAGCTTCAGCCCTTCCTTGTTGAGAAGAAGCTCTCCAGTGGCAAGTCTTCATGGGTGCTCAACTCTTTCCTTGACATCATGTACCAGATCTTCCGCAACTCTCTCTTCCCACGCATTGGGGATATGGACAAGGTACACGCTTATCTTGTGGACATGTTGCTCCTATGTGAAGATGCGCGCAACTCTCAGACGCTACCACTTGATGACTCACACATCATGTGGTGTGAGCTTCGGTTTGCCATCTTCAACCGCAAGGTCCCCATCTATGGACCGTATCTGTTTCAGTTGATCTCTGCAACTTGGGAGAAGCTCTACCCTCAGGATGACTTTGTGGCCCCTGATTGGATTCGACATGATTCCATCCAGCTCCGTGTCAAGACTCAGTGGGCTAACACCACTTCTCGTGCTGAGGTTGCGGCTGCCATGGATGTGGATGCAGATGAGGGTGAGGAGGAGCCAGCAGATGAGGTCAGCTCTGCGGGTTACACCCCTCCCACCTCTGAGCCATCTTGGGCTAAGAGGCTGAAGAACAAGATGAATACCTTGTTCTGCATGCAGGCCAAGGGTCAGTACAGGTCTCATGTTGCCTCCAAGGAGAGTCGCTGCCGGGACAAGAAGATCATGAGGCTGTTTGGAGAGGACATTTCTGGCGGTTCTAAGGATCGCATCACTCCAGAGGCTGAGTGGATGACGAAACAAGGCTTCAAGTGGACCGATTCTGAGGAGGACGTCGAGGAGACCATTCGTGCTGCCGAGTCTGACGAGGACCGTGCGTCTGACTACTCCGCTTGAGCCACCACTTGTGTGTAGGTGTCCTCTCTGCCTTTTTGGCGTCTCGATGCCAAAGGGGGAGAGAGTGTAGGTATTTGCGAGAGTCTTGTGTTTGCTTTGCTCGTGTTTGTTCCGTTGAACCTTGCTTTGCTTTGGTTTAGTTTGCTCGTGAGACTTGGTCTATCATATGGTGTAAGACATATGCACTCTATCGTACCTTATTGAGCCTATGCTATTTCGTGCTATTTATGTTATGCTCATATTTACTATCTTGTTTAGTGTTAGCTTTATTATTGCAAGATATGCTTTGTCTCTAAAATATAGGGGGAGTGGTGATCCTAGTATTCGTGCCGTGCAGTCCAAAGCACTTTACTCTCTAGCACGAATCTAGGGGAGCTCGTCTATATTCTAGAGATGTGGGGTTTGCTTGTGCTATATTCTTTTCATTCGTGCAAATCCCGTATTGTCATCATTCCACCAAAAAGGGGGAGATTGTAAGGGCATGTTTATCCCTAGGATGTTTTGGTGATTGATGACAATGCTTTTGCGGACTAATCGTGTGCCTTGAGTATTTCAGTTGCTTCGTTGTTAGGCACAAGACGGTTTGGTACCCCTCGAAGACTATTGAAGACGGTGGTGTTCTACGTCTCTTTTGATGGATCTGAGTCGTAGGATAGCCGTACTATTAAGACGGGGTCCGCGGTGGAAAGGTTTGGGTGGAATCATCACATACACGTTTTCTCCCTTTACCCCGCCTTTCCCTTTGCGCTTTGGAGCATCCTCCGTTATCTCCTTTATTGTGCAAAAAGAAGAATTCCTAAGTGCTGCTATTTGAGGCATGCGGTAGTACTGCTCCTAGGAGCGGTAGTACCGCAGGCCCCCGTGGTAGTACCGCCCCAGGTGCGCGGTAGTACCGTGAGTCCTGGTCCGGCTCAGTAGCACGAGCGGAAGTAGGGGCGGTTGTAATTTTTTACATCCGCTCCCTGCGCGGTGGTACCGCAAGCCAGGCGTGGTAGTACCGTGTCGGATTTTTGCACTGTTCGATTTTCAGCGGAAGTAGACACGGATGTATTTTTATTCATCCGTGCCCTTCCCAGCCTAGTCCATCCTGGCCTTGCGGTAGTACCGCAAGAGGGAGCGGTAGTACCGCGTCAGCGGCAGTACCGCTCTCAGCCTTGGCGGCTCTGGCCTGGACTAGCCCCTGCCGCTGCAGCGGTAGTACCGCGGCCCACCACGGTAGTACCATGAGCCCCTGCGGTAGTACCACTTGTCTGGAGCGGTAGTACCTCAGGTCGCGGGCTGAGTAAGTGGATAACGGTTGGATTTGTCTCTCCACTATATAAGGGGTGTCTTCTTCCTCTAGTTCACCACCTCTTCCATCCCCAAGCTCCATTGTTGCTCCAAGCTCCATTTTCGTCTGATCTCTCTCCCTAGCCAATCAAACTTGTTGATTTGCTCGGGATTGGTTGAGAAGGCCCCGATCTACACTTCCACCAAGAGAAATTTGATTCCCCCCACTAATCCCTAGCGGATCTTGTTACTCTTGGGTGTTTGAGCATCCTAGATGGTTGAGGTCACCTTGGAGCCATAGTCCATTGTGGTGAAGCTTCATGGTGTTGTTGGGAGCCTCCAATTAAGTTGTGGAGATTGCCTCAACCTTGTTTGTAAAGGTTCAGTCGCCGCCTTCAAGGGCACCAATAGTGGAATCACGACATCTCACATTGTGTGAGGGCGTGAGGAGAATACGGTGGCCCTAGTGGCTTCTTGGGGAGCATTGTGCCTCCACACCGCTCTAACAGAGACGTACTTCCCCTCAAAAGGAAGGAACTTCGATAACACATCCTCATCTCCACCGGCTCCACTCTTGGTTATCTGGCGCCTTTACTTTTGCAAGCCTACTTGTGTTATATCCCGTGCTTGCTTGTGTGCTTGTTGTTGTTTCATCATATAGGTTGTTCACCTAGTTGCATATCTAGACAACCTACTTTGATGCAAAGTTTAATTTGGTAAAAAAAAGCTAAAAATTGTTAGTTGCCTATTCACCCCCTCCCTCTAGTTTACTATATCGATCCTTTCACCCGTGGCCTCCGGTGATGATGGCCCCCTCCGATAGGGTGCCAGAGAGGGCCTAGATTGATTTCTCGTGGCTACAGAGGCTTGCGGTGGTGGAACTTCAGATCTAGGTTATTTTCTGGAGGTTTGGGTATTTATAGAAGAGGTTGGCGTCGAGGACAAGTCAAGGGGTCCCACAGGGAGTCCACGAGGCACAGGGGCGCGCCCCAGGGGGGTGGGCAGCCCCCCACCTCGTGGAGCCCACAGGACTCCCCTCCGGTAGTTTTTTGTTCCAGTATTTTTATATTTTTCCCAAAAAAATGTCCGTTGATTTTCAGCGCATTCCGAGAACTTTTATTTCTGCACAAAAACAACACCATGGTAGTTCTGCTGAAAACAGCGTCAGTCCGGGTTAGTTCTAATCAAATCATACCAAAGTCATATAAAACTATTGTAAACATGGCATGAATACTTCATAAATTATAGATACGTTGAAGACGTATCACCTACATGCTGCTTGATTGACTTTGATGAGTATAGGGGTTACAAGAGTTGATCTATCTCGAGATCGTATGTTGTGGTCTAAACCCTAAGGGTATGATAGTTGATGTCATGATGATCTGGCCTATTGACTAGCATGGCCTCGGCTTATATAATGTACCAGAGGCCTAGGATAACAAGAGTCCTAGTCGAATACGTCGGTGGAGAGGAGTCCTTGTCTTTATCGCCAAGTCTTGTGGAATCTTCCTCGTGTATACTTCGGTCGTCCGAACTGGCCCATGAGTAAACGGCCCTGGGGTCCTTGACCAAATCCAACTGATCGGGAGACGACGTGGTGAGTATCCCCTAGTCCAGGACTCCGTCAAGCACCCCAAGATCTGGTCTTCATGACGGTTGTATCTCCCGCATCTCTCTCGCGTGATGCACCTGCGCCTTCAGGGAAGGGACGCAAAAAACGTGGACTCGTTGCTCCGAGGTCGCCGCCCAATCCCGATCCGGCGCCGTCGCTGCAAGCTCCACCTTCACGGCATTTGGCCGCTGCTTGTACGCCACCAAAGCACTGCCTAAACGCCCCGGGAACGAGGCCCCGCCGCCGCCGTCGGCCGCGCAGCCAAGCCTGGTGGCGCCGACAGGCGGCGGCGAGGAGAGAGTGCCTGGGTAGCGCGGCCGGAAAAAGGGGACCAGGATCCGCCCGAGCCGGCCCAGAGGATGACGCGGGGGCAGTTCCGGTTCTTGAGCGGTCCGTGGTTACTTTATACAAGTAGGGCGAAAGCCTGTTTCGAGAAATAGCTTGTGCAGCTTGGCGGAGCACAACAAATTCGCGGAGGGGAGGATCTACAAGATACTCCTACGTAGGGTGCCATGAAGAAAAGACTTTGGTGCTACTCCAGTCCAGCCCGAGTTCCAACACCGGCCCCGTTCCCATATTTTGTGAACCCAACAACGGCCTCGTTTGCAGAACAGATCGAGCATCCAAATCCACATGCGTGGCGCCGTAGCAGAAGAAGTGTAGAGCACTCACACTCGTTCAAATTCAAATTTGCATGTGGGTGGCTGCCCTCTTCGACGCAAGCGAGACGCAGATCGTGAACGCCAATCCAAACTCCAACACTGTCGTCTCCAGTACACAACTGACAGCACACAAAACTGAGCGGTTTCACCAAGCAACTTGGGCTTCGAAATGAATCAAAAATAGACACGGCGGGAAACCGACACCTGTGGCTCCCAAGCCTTGAACCGCTTGCCGACGAGAACTGTTCTGTGTGTATGTGGCACAGAAAATACAGAGAAATTCCGAGGCAGACGCCAGTGTGGATAGCTCAATAATTCAATGAACAGGTTCTGCTGAATAGTCTTCATTTACTCCTCCACCCCAAGATGCAGGCAACTAAATTTCAGGAGTAGTACGTATGTTCGATGCAATCATTTGCGATGGATGGCCCAGAATACAGAGCCAACAAAATAATTATTGTACTCCGTATTCGATTCCGTTCGAACCCATCTCTGTTCCGAGTTTGATGACTAAATAAATAGCTGGACCCCGGAAAACCAAGTTAAATGCCCGGAGATACAGTCGATGTGCAACAACCGCCACCCATACATACACATATGGGCCAGGAGCATGGAGCAAACATTTCATTTCATCGACAGAAAGCGAAAGCAACATGCTACCAGTACTAATTACACACCTACATTTGGATTCCTTCCTTCCGTTGGCAAACTTTTCTTCAAGGCCATACAGACCATCTGCCCTACCGGAATCAATGGCACGGCCCACAGACAGCTAGAACAACCAAGAACACCGCCGCTAGCTAGCTAGTATGCCCTAACTCCCACTTGCCCTCCATTGCCGACCGACCGGAGCACACATCAACTCCAGGTCACAGTGGCGCTGGAGGCGTCGGCAACAAGCGGTTCAGCGGTCAAAATCAGCTCTGTAATTCTACTTAGGCTATTTCTTACCGAGAGCTCGGGGAGTCACGGAAGGGGGCCAACGTGTTATGCTCCGTGGTTTACCTTGCCTAGACACTGCTCCCTTGATCGGAGGTGTCGTCGTAGTAGTACGGCGACAGCTTGCCGTCCTTGTCCAGCCTCGGCCTCGCGTCGGCTCGCACCTCCTGCAGCATCTTCACCACCCTCCGCATCGCCGGGCGGTTGATCGGCAGCGAGCTCGCGCAGATGAGGCCGATGTTCAGGACCCTGCTGATCTCCTCCTTGAAGGCCATGTCAAGCCTGCTGTCCAGGACGTGCTCTACTCCCTTCTGATCAATGGTGCCGCACACCCACTTCACCAGGTCCTTCTCGCCGAACTCGGGGTCGACCGGCGGCTTCCCGGTCACCAGCTCTAGGAGCACCACGCCGAAGCTGTATATGTCGCTCTTCTCGTTGACACGGAGCGTGTACGCGTACTCTGCACAAATACGAACAACTTTCGATCAGACTTGCATGCACGTGTATCATCATCAAAGGACTAATAACTGAGCTTGTGAAACGTTCAGGAAGTCTTACCAGGAGCAATGTAACCGCAGGAGCCAGCGATCACCGACATGGACTTGGGCGCCCGGCCGGCCATCTCCACCACCTTGGCCACACCGAAATCCGCGACGCAAGCGCTGAACTCTGCATCCAAGAGGATGTTGTTGGACTTGACATCCCTGTGGACGATCGCCGGCACGCAGTCCTGGTGCAGGTAGGACAGCCCCTCGGCTGCGTCCAGCGCAATCTTGTACCGCGTCGGCCAATCCAGCAGACCGGCCTTGCTGCTGTGCAGCACGTCCCCGAGGCTGCCGTTGGGCATGTACTCGTACACCAGCATCTTCGAGTCATTGTGCGTGCAGCAGCACAGGAGCTTGACGATGTTCTTGTGCCGGATCTTGCCAAGCGTCCTCACCTCGGCCTCGAAGCTGTTGTCTGCCGCCGATCCCTCGCCGGCGTTCTCGACGTCCTTCTTCAACGCGCCGCCCCACAGCTTCTTGACGGCGACCACCTCGCCGTTGCCGAGCACCGCCTTGTAAACCTTCCCGGATGCACCGCTACCGATGACATTGTCCTCATCAAGGCAGTCCAGGATGTCATGCTCGCTGAATGAAACCTTGTGGAAGGATGTCAGTGTCCATTTCGAGCGCTCGGCTCTCAGTTTCGCTTTGTTGAAGCTCCGGTACCTCCAGTAGAACCATGCCACGCCGGCAACCAAGACGACAGCCGCGAATATGAATATGGACCGCATCATCCAGATAATGGCAGAGTGGTTCCCTGAACTTCCTTGCGAGGCAGAGCACAAACCGGCAATGTCTCCGCACAGCCCCGGGTTGCCCAAGAAGCTGCTGCGGTATGCTTCCGTTGCATACTGGGGTGGAAGCTGGCCACTGAGCTGGTTGTTGGACACGTTGAACTGGTCCAGCTTCAGGTTCTCCAGTTGAGCTGGTACTTGGCCGGTGAGGCGGTTGCCGGAGAGGTCAAGGTAGTTGAGCATCGGAAGGTCACCCAGCTCCGGTGGTATGGCTCCGGTGAAGCCATTGTCGGCGAGGTTGAGCTCGCTAAGCTGCTTCCAAGAACGGATTCCCCGGAGCAACTGACCAGATAGCGAGTTGTTGTGGAGCACGAGCCGGCCGAGCTCCGCTAGGCTGCCAAGGGAGGAGGGAAGAGGTCCAGAGAGCATGTTGCCGTCTGCCGATAGCTCGTACAGCTTGGCGACGGATCCAATTTCTGAGGGGATGCTCCCGGTTAGCCGGTTGTTGGAGATAACCAGCTTGGACAGGTTGGCCGCGCCGGCGATGACCGGGGAGATCTCCCCGGCGAGCTGGTTGTCGTTGAGCTCGAGAAGCGCCATGTGCGGCAGGCCCCAGACCGCGCCGGGCACGTTGCCGTCGAGCCTATTCTTGGATAGCCTCACCCGTCGCAGCCTATGGCACCGCCCAAGCCCCTCGGGGATGTGACCGGTGAGCACATTATTGAGCATCAACAGCTCCTCCAGCTCGCCGCGGTCGCATATGCCCCTTGGGATCTCGCCGGAGATGGAGTTGTCGGACAAGTTCAGGCACACCAGCGGCGTGTTCTTACCGAGATCTGCCGGCAGCGTGCCGTTCAGCCGGTTCGAGAACAGGCGCAGCTCAACGAGCGAGGACGCCTTCGCCGCGGACTCCGGCACGGGCCCCGTGAGCGAGTTCAGGTACAGGTGCAGGCTCTCCAGCTTTGGCGCCTCGAACAGGTCATGCGGGATAGCGCCGCCGAGGCGGTTCATGGAGATGTCTATGCTCCTGAGCTCCGCGAGCTTGCCGAATCCCTTCGGGATTGGGCCGGAGAGCGAGTTGTTGTACAGCTCGATCTGAACGGCGCTTGTCAGACCGGCAAGCTCCGGTGGTATCGGGCCGGTGAGCGCGTTCAGCGACAGGTCGAGGTCGGTGAGGTTGGCGAGCCGGCCGAGAGACGCCGGGATGGAGCCGACGAGGTTGCAGCCGGCGAGCCAGAGCACGCGCAGCGCGGTGAGGTCGCCGAGCTCGGCGGGCACTGGGCCCGGAGCGAACGTGTTGTAGGACATGTTGAGCTCCCGGAGCGTGGCGACGCGGCCGAGGAACGCCGGCACCTTGCCGCCGAGCAGGTTGTTGACGAGCGAGAGCGACTGGAGCTTCTTGAAGGTGCCGAAGGACTCCGGGATGGGCCCGGAGAAGTTGTTGGCCTCGAGGCTGAGGTAGACGAGCTCTGGGAGGTCGGCCAGCGCGTCGGGGAGCGGCCCGACGAGCGTGTTCATATACAGGTCGAGGCGCACCAGCGCCTTGCACCCGGCGATGGCCTTGGCGGCGATGTCGGGGCCGATGTAGTTCTCCCTGAGGTTGAGGGACTGGAGGCGCGGGAGGCGGCAGAGCGCGGCGGGGAAGGAGCCGTTGAGGTTGGCGTTGGGGAGCGAGACCTCCGTGACGGCGCCGTCGACGCAGGAGACGCCCGTCCAGCCGCAGGGCGTGGCGTCGCGGGGGTTCCAGTCCGCGAGCGCGGAGGCGGTAAGCGCGCGCTTGGCGTCGAGCAGGTAGAGGCCGTCCTGGTTGAGCCCGAGCGACGGGGACACCAGCAAGGCGGCATTGGCCGCGACGGCGAGCAGCAGGAGGGGGAGGAAGGCGGCCATGGTGGGCGATGGGACGGTACGGTTCGTTGGCTGGGCGCGCTCGAGGCGAGTCGGGGTCAGATGAAGGACGGCGACATGGGCGTCGGCATTGGCGACGGCGAGTGTGTGGGGAGCGAGCTGGTGGGTGCTCTTATTGAGATGGGGATGGATAGGGGAGAGGACAAGGGAGGGGGGGTAGCTGAGCTGAGCAGAGCAGAGCAGAAGCGAGCTGAGCACGCACAGTTTACTAGGCGGAGACCCGGTATCGAGTAGAGTGGGGGGAGTGGATGGAAGCTGTCCATTTTTAAAACGTTTTCTTGGGGAGGGGAATCCTCGGCGAGGAGAAGCGGATGGAGGCCCGGTAAAAAAGACATTGGGGAGACTGCCATTTGACCTGTTTTGTTGGGGTCCGGCTCGGCGCGTTCCTACTGTGGCGCCGAGATGCGGCTGTGTTTTGTTTCGGTTTGGGCCTCTGAGAAGTGGGGCCGGATGCTGCCGAATAGGAGATTTAGGCCGGTCCTGTCGGTCAAAAATTTAGGCTGTTTACCATTTCCTTTTCTTTTTTTCAAAAAGATCAAATCTGTTATAAATATCGTAAATACATACTAGTGCGCGGCCGGCCTCGAACCGTCCGATCGCGTGCCATCGCACGCCCGCGCCCGCCAGGTGTTATCTGGTCGGTTTCTCCCTTGGCCCGCTTATCCCGCACACCTGGCCCGGTCGTGCCGAGGCGCGCGGCTCACACCCACTCGGTGGGCTTGTCCTGTCATCGACCGTGTAGGTATACCAGTTAGTCACCGTAGACAAGTAGTGGGCGGTGGGCAGTTTTGAATTTCGTGCCACTCTCACCGCTCGCTCGTCTCCCCGCGTCCGTACCGCTCTCGCCGCGCCCGTTCAGGGGGAGCCCGCGGCCGTAGTGCTCTCGCCACGCCCGTAGCGCTCTCGCCGCGCTCGTAGCAGGAGAGGCCACGCCCGTTGTCGGTGTCAAAACCGGCAGATCTCGTGTAGGGGTCCCAAACTGTGCGTCTAAGGATCGAAGGTAACGGTAGGCAGGGGACACGATGTTTACCCAGGTTCGGGCCCTCTTAATGGAGGTAATACCCTACTTCTTGCTTGATTGACTTTGATGAGTATAGGGGTTACAAGAGTTGATCTACCTCGAGATTGTAATGGCTAAACCCTAAATGTCTAGACTGTATGATTGTTCTGGCCTTACGGACTATACCCTCCGGTTTATATAGACACCGGAGGGATCTAGGGTTGTACAGAGTCGGTTTACAGAGAAAGGAAGATGCATGATCCGAACGCAAAGCAGACTCCCATTCGGACACGGGGGAAGGTCTTTGATTTCGTATCTTCACGGCCCATTAGTCCGGCCCATATCACATAGCCCGGACGCCCGAGGACCCCTTAGTCCAGGACACCCTCAGTAGCCCCTGAACCGGGCTTCAATGACGACGTATCCGACGCATAGATTGTCTTCGGCATTGCAAGGCGGGTTCCTCCTCCGAATACTCGAAAGCAGTCTTCCACACATAAGAGATATATCCGTCCGTGCTTAACACGTACAACCCTAAGCTGTAAAAGACAACAATACTTAAAATAAGTCACGTCCACGGGCAAATTTTTCGGCGAGACGTTATGTTCTGGCCTTGTTATTATTCTGAACCATTTACAGCCCCCCGCTTCGCGTTTCGAGGCATGGCCATCGACACGTCTTGTCAAAGCAGAGATCGTGTCCCCTTATCACAGGATCCTCATCAATACGGGTTTGGGTAAATCCAACCAAGCCATTCGCACGTCTCCTTGGGAATAGACGAGGTTTAAGGCTTATGAGGGGGCGCTTGATATTCACTACCTCTATAAAAGGACAATGACCCATCTGTTCACCTCACGCCTTCTTCTTCCTCTGCCCTTCCATCCCCGAGCTCCAGCGCCCAAGTTCTAAACTTCCCCTTCGCTCCAACTTCTCCAGCAATAGCCGGATCCGGTTTCCAGGGCAAGTGGATGGCCTCCTCCGTAACGGAGAAGAACATCAAGGATCTGCGTGACGCGAGGTACTTGGCGGCGGAGATTACACACACACTTCCTACCCCGAGGCAGGTTATCCCTACCCCGGAGCCCCGCGAGAGGGTGGTGTTCATCCCCCACTTCCTCCGAGGACTTGGGTTTACCCTTCATCCCTTCGTCCGAGGCCTCATGTTTTACTACGGGCTGGATTTCCACGATCTGGACCCGAATTCCTTCCTCCATATCTTGGCGTTTATCATCGTGTGTGTGGCATTTCTCTGCGTTCCCCACACTTTGGCCTATGGCTCAACGTCTTCGATGTGAAGCCAAAGGTGGTTGAGAGCCAACACGCAGAGTACGGCGGCGCCATTGTGAGCAAGCTTCCCAGCGTCACCTGGCCCAAGGGGACATTCATGGATACTGTCAAGGTATGGCAACAGGAGTGGTTCTACGTCACCAAACCCCGCAGCTCCAAGCGGGCGGCCGGTCCTGCTTTCAGATCCGGGCCTCCTCTGCGGCTCGCATCCTGGACCAACAAGGGTCTAGATTGGGGATCCCCTGACGAAGTGTCGACACTACAAAAGCGAATCAAGAGCATGATAAAAAAGGACATCACCCTTGCTGATGTGGTCCAAGTGATGCTCATCAGCCAAGTTCTTCCCTGGCAATGACGACCTCTCAAAATGTGGGAGTTTAATCCGGAGGGGCCACGGACCCTGCAACGATTCTTTGGCACAAGGCACAAAGGGATATGGAAGCTACTCTTCAAGAAGCAGAAGACGTGGCCAAGGACGTCTGACGACACCGGCCTCGACTGCAACAATCCGGTATCCCTAGTAAGTATCATATTTCCGAACATTACTTAGCTCGTCAATCTTAGGGAGGGGTGTTGAAAATTCCATCTCCTGAATAGGACTGGATAAAGAAGGCGGAGCGGATTAAGTGTCCAGCCCTGCTCCCCGAAAACCCAGCTGAGCCTCTGTTGATGAGGATGCTGGTCCCGATGCCCTACCAGGCGTCGGCGAAGAAGGACAAGAAGAAGAAGAGCAAGGAGGCCGAAGGTGGCCCCATCACGAAGATACTTCGGGCACTATGTCTGGAGGAACCGAGGCTCCTTCTTCTCACGAGGGAGACGAAGACGAGGACGAGGAGGAGGAGGAAGAAGAGAACCCTCCTCTCAAAGGTAAAAAGAGGGCGGCCTCCGTAGATCCGGAGGAGGGGGCATCCAAGAAGGGAAAGATATCCCTCTCAGATGATTCGGATTCGGGCACCGAGGCTGTCCCCAAGCATCGCCCTCGAGCCAAGCCCCTTGCCAAATTGTAAGTACCTTAGGATGCCTTAGGTACAACCAATCTTTTTATAAATTATAAGAATAATATCAAATTTCGTGTTTCAGTCCGGCCCGTGACATCCCTCAAGAATCATCGTCATCGGGGGATCTTTCGCCGAAGAAGATGGAGAGCGAGACGCCTCCACAAGCTTCCCCGCCTCCTAGGGCGGACAACACCGAGGTGTCGTCCCAAAGGATTTCTCTGGGCTCCGGAGAAGTGCGGAAGGGGACCAAGACGGCGCCAGAGGATGACGCATTGGCTACTAAGAACATGAGGGGCGCAACCCTCATGGAGACCGGCGACGGGGTCCTGGATTATTCGACCCCCGTCCGGATACTATTCCGGAGACACAAATGGTTCCGAAATCGAATCAGCAGCCCCCTCCATGGGAGGGGGAGACGGCTATTCTGGCGGTGACCTCCACTAATGTAGAGGCGCCGAACATGCTGATGGATGCTCTGCAAAGTCTGCCCGTCTTGGAGGAGCACCGTACCTTGATGGGTACGGTGGTTGAGAAGGTTCATTCCGCTAAGAGCAGGCTGAATGAAGCCTTCACGAGCCTACTAACAGGCTTCGAGGTATGCGATGTAATGTCTTTTAGCCTCTTCCTTATGACAAATCTGCATGTATATAGATAGTAGCCCCTGAGACTCTGTTTGTCCCATGAAGGAGGGCGAACAGAGGATCTATAGATATCCGCGGGGAATAACATACTTACCTTTTTGACCAAAAAACAGGCTTCACTGTTAGCGGCGACCGCTCAGGCCGCCGAAGTTTCTGAACTGAAGCGGAAACTGCAGCTAGTCGATGAGGACAATATCCGTATCAATAAGCGGCTCGACGAGGCGCGGGTTATGTTTCAAGTACTCCATATATAATTGAATTAGTTTGCAAATGCTAAGTTGAAGCTTACACGCTGCATGCATAATTGCAGATGGTGCTGCTAAGGTCGAGACCCTCAGGAGTGACCTTGCCCGCACGACGGAGCAGGCAAGGGTGAGCGATGCGGCCGCTGAGAAAATGACTGATGATTTGAAGGCCGAACAGGCCACCTGGTGCCAGTTCGAGGAGCGGGTATCCAAAGTTGAGCAAGAGCTCAAGGACGCCACTCGAAAGTGCAAGCTCCTTGAGCAGGAGAATAAGACTAAGGCGGCCGAACTCGCCAAGGCCCTTCAGGAGGCCCAAGAGGCGAGGTCCGAATCCCGAGCGGCTCGCGAGGAGATCCGACAGGCTGGACAGATAGCGGCTGGTAAGCCCTTTCTTTTACAGTCTAAGTTTGGCGATCAGAGGTATGTTGCTTAATCGACTATGGAGTTCTCCAGACGCCTTTGCGGATCTTCCGAAGAGCGTCGCCGACGCTGCACAATTCTACCGAGCCCAGGAGGGGCATGCGACGAAGAAGCTGTTCTGATCGCAGTTCGCGATGCAGGAGCACTCGATGCTGTTGAACGACCAAATGGCGCAGTGGGCCGAGCTGCATAAGATGTCCGGAGCGGACATGAAGGAGGTCATAGTCCGGCTGTGGTCGGACGAACCCGTTCCGAACAGCCATTTTGGCCTAGTGCAGCGACTCATCGATGTTGTGCCTCGAATTGATGCAATCAAGCGATCAGTGTGCATAGAAGGTGCATGGATGGCCTTCGCCCACGTCAAGGTGCACTGGCCGAAGATGAAGGCCGCCGTTATCGCAGTTGAGGGTCCTCCCGAAGGCAAGGACCACCGCATGCCGAAGCGCTATTTAGATGACGTCCTAGAGGGTGCTCGCTTGATAGAGGGTCAATGCTCAAAGGACATTATATTCGAATGAATGTATCCGAATGACCCGGACGTGTTTATTATATATGTTAAGGCTTTGTGATATATTTGTGCCATTGTTTGAAAGTTCTTTCCTCCTGTGCGGCCATTTTTGTATTCCTGGTAGTTTTCCAGTCGTCGGCTTCGGCCCCCACGTAGATGCTATGGGGGTGTTCGGAATGGCACATGAGCACTCTTGTCCCAACGTCTTGGTCCGTAACGGAGGTGTCAGTGCGGTGAACCATGCAATCGGACTATATGGCTTTACCACTCTCACTTTGCCATAGGAGTTTGACGATGGGGCTATAAAATAGCCCCTAGTACGTATGCGGCTGTCCAAATGCGGATGCGTTACATACATGACTGGAAAAACAGTCCTTCATTTAATATAGAAAAAATCATTAAAGATTTAGTAAGTCGATGTGTGGCTAACCAGCTTTTGCTGCATCATGACAGTCAATTTTCGGCTTTCTCTACGGAGGTGCTTGACCAGACGAGCCAGAAGCACAATCGCAGTAGTTCCCCCTTTACTACCCTAGCCGAACAAACGGAACGTAAGGTAGCAAACACAGGAGCCGGGCAACCCAACTATTAACCAAAGACATGATTCGGAGCCGATGCATATAATGCCAAGTTTGGGACACTGAAGTGTGCTACTGTCACGCCCAAGATGCGAGCCTATCCTAAAGGAACTCGAAGGTCCCAGCAAGGATAGAAGCGCATCTTGAAGACGCTTTTGCAAGGTGGATATCATTACATCAACATTACATAATAGTTAGGGATACATACATAAGGCACAAACGCCCCAAGAATACATCAACATCATACAAGAGATCAACATCCGACTACGGATGGTACACAAACAGAAACCCAAACAATATCCACCCTGCTAGCCTAGGCTGCCGACCTGGAACCTATCCCCTGATCAAAGAAGAAGCAGAAGAAGAACTTCAAAACAAGCAAACATCGCTCTCGCGTCATCATCATTGCAACATGTACCTGCAACTGTTGTTGTAGTAATCTGTGAGCCACGAGGACTCAGCAATCCCATTACCATGGGTATCAAGACTAGCAAAGCTTAATGGGTAAGGAAGGGGTAAAGTGGTGAGGTTGCAGCAGCGACTAAGCAAGATATGATGGCTAACATACGCAAATAAGAGCGAGAAGAGAGCAAATGGAACGGTCGTGAAGCTAGCAATGATCAAGAGGTGATCCTGAACTCCTACTTACGTCAACCATAACCCAAAACCGTGTTCACTTCTCGGACTCCACCGAGAAGAGACCATCACGGCTACACACGCGGTTGATGCGTTTTAATTCGAATCTGGTGTCAAATTATCTACAACCGGACATTAACAAATTCCTATCTGCCACATAACCGCGGGCATGGCTTTCGAAAGTTTATACCCTACAGGGTTGTCCCAACTTAGCCCATCACAAGCTCTCACGGTCAATGAAGGATATTCCTTCTCCCAGGAAGACCCGATCAGACTCGGAATCCCGGTTACAAGACATTTCGACAATGGTAAAACAAGACCAGCAAAGCCGCCCGATGTGCCGACAATCCCGATAGGAGCTACACATATCTCGTTCTTAGGGCAACACCGGATAGGTCAGCCTACGAGTAAAACCAGCCCTCGAGTTGCCCCGAGGTGCCCCGCAGTCTGCCCGGTTCGGACCAGCACTTAGAGAAGCACTGGCCCCGGGGGGGCTAAAATAAAGATGACCCTCCGGTTGGCCAACCCAAGGGAAGGGTATAGGTGGCGGTGAGGCAAATGGTAAAACTAAGGTTGGGCCTTGCTGGAGGAGTTTTATTCAAAGCAAACTGTCAAGGGGGTCCCATAAATCACCCAACCGCGTAAGGAACGCAAAATCCGGGAACATAACACCGGTATGACGGAAACTAGGGTGGCAAGAGTGGAACAAAACACCAGGCATAAGGCCGAGTCTTCCACCCTTTACCAAGTATATAGCTGCATTAATTAAATAAGAGATATTGTGATATCCCAACATAATCATGTCCTCCATGGAGCAATCTTCAACTTCACCTGTAACTAACAACGCTATAAGAGGGGCTGAGCAAAGCGGTAATATAGCCAAGCAATGGTTTGCTAGGAAGGGTGAAAAGGTTAGAGGCTGACATGGCAAATTGGGAGGCTTGAAGAACAAGTGATAGGTAGCGCAGCAAAGCGATAGAACGAAGCAACTAGCATAGCAATGATAGTAGTGAGATCCAAGGGGACGGTCATCTTGCCTGAAATTCCGCTTGGAAGAAGAACAAGTCCATGAAGAATACAAAGCCACGAAGACGAACCAACTGTAGACGAATGAATCCTCACGATCGCAACGAAACGGGAACTATCGAGAGAAGCACACAACATGGTAAACACACCACACATATACATGACATGATGCACAACCAAGCATGATGCATGACAAAGCTACATGAAGCTACTCATGGCAAGAGATGATGCAAACAAGAACAACACATCAAGGCAAGTTTAAATGAGGCCGGAAACAACATATAACAATTCCGGTAAGTCCTCATATGCAAATTTCGAAATTGGTCCAGATCTGAATAAACCTTATGTTCAAGTTGTTAAACAGCAAGTTAAGATGCACCAAGATGATCTACATGAGATTCTAGTCAAGTTACATATAAAGTTCATTAGATTTGGATCTACGGCCTAGAAGATATGAGCAAAGCAAGTTAAACATGGCATTGATGCAAAATGCATACAAACATCAAGCAAACACTCTCAAAACATGGATGCAACATGATAATATTGAGCTACATGCAAATACAAGCAAGTTTCATATAGAGCACACTCAAAACGGAGCAACGGTGCAATGCATACACTCCAAACAAGATATAATAACAATCTGTCCAACACAGCAACTAGACACCTAGCAAGCATCAAAACAATATGCTACAGCACCTCAACATAACAACAAAAGCCATGGACATGATGTACAAATGAAGCTTAACAAAACATGAACACTGAGCTATCTCTAGAAATCACTAGAACATGCTCAAAACAACATGGCAAGATTGCAAATAATAATAGTTTACAGGCCTAGCAGAAATAACATCAGGTTGCAATGTTTAGAGCTATCAAAAAACACGCTACAGGAACTCATCATAGAAACTTAAGGCATGACATGATACTACTAAATGCATAGAACAAACGTCCTTTACTGACCATGAGCCAAAAAGGATCAGAAGATATGATGGCACCCATGTAAACATGGCAAATGATATGACAGATTCAAACATGGCAGGAACAACGATAAGTAGGCATCTTGGTGAGCTTGTACCACTCACCATGGAGCAATACATAGCATGAAAAGGTGATCAACAGTAAGAGGACACATTTATTCAGCTAAGCATGGCAAGAGAAAGTTCATAGGGTGCATGGATCACTAGCAAAGCTCATGGCAAAAACTAAACTTAATGTTAACAGGCTGACAGCAACATTATTTAGTAATTTGAGAGCAAGATTACAACAAACTACAGAAGGCTATAAATGCAACCAGGGGCATGGATAGATAGAACAAGACATGTTTTACAAAACATCCTTAGTGAACATCTCCAGATTATGCATAGAATGACTTGTAGCAGCAGGTTTACATAGCATCATGATATAGCAGATTCAGCCTAGCAAAACAGCAACATCAAGTACCCTACTTAACAAGCTCGATGCACTCACTACAAGACTCACAAAAATACATGGATTGCACCTCTGTAAAGATGGCATGATGTAGTACAAAACACATGTAGAGCTCGTTCTCATAGGATGGACACACAAAATGCAATGAAAAAGACAAATCATCAAGTTTTGTTAATAGACAACAGTTAACATCATATAGCACTCTTGCGACGATGATTAGGGCATCAAGATGGACTCAAACAAGCATGGAACAATGGAATGAAATAAAGAGCATCTCATGTAGAACATTTTGACATATTATATGCATCAAACGGAGCAGCACACATGAAGTTATGGCATGATGAACAGAGCACCGGAATGTTGAAAACTCAGGGACTTGGTCAAAAAAAACTACCCCGCGAAAGTCCACGGGACGGCAGGATCCGGGACGGAGGGATCCAGGGGGGTTGGAGGCGCGTTTGGTTGCGGGGATGGGTGGATCTCATCCACCCGGGCGGATCCGGGCCGGAGGAGCTCCGGCGAGATTCCGGCGAGGGCGGCGGCCGGAGTTGGAGGGGCGCGGGGGCGGCGAGGGCACGGGACGGCGGAGCAGCGCCGGCAATGGAGGGCGGAGGAGCTCGGTAGGGCCGGCGGCGCGGAGGTCGGCTGGCCGGCGGCGGCGGTCGCCGGCGAGGCCGCCGGGAGTCGCGGGCGGCGACGGGGTCCGAGGGGCGACCGGGGCGGCGAGGGGGCACTGGCGCTGGAGGCGCGCTCGGCGGCAGGGCGCTCGGCGGCGGAGAGTGAGGCGCGCTGGCGCGCGGCGTT
>NC_041385.1:218485106-218564508 GCF_002162155.2 Triticum dicoccoides
CGCGAGCACGGGCGGGCCGGCCGTGGGCCTCGCGGGCCGCGGCGGCGGGACGGCGGCGCAGGGACAGGTGGCGGTGTCCTATTGGATGGGGGCGGTGGGCGGACATGTCCGGCGCCGGGCGGACGTGTTCGGCACGTGGAGGAAGAAGAAGGCTAGGGTTAGACCGTGATTTCGGGGGAGATGCACATATTTATAGGTAGAGGGAGCTAGGAGAGTCCAAATGGGGAGCGGTTTTCGGCCACGCAATCATGATCGAACGACTGAGAGGATGAAGGGGGTTAGTATGGGTTATGGGCCACTTTGGAGGGTGTTGGGCTGCAAGACAAAATGGGCTTTGCGGTTATCCGATTAACCGTTGGAGCATCAAACGACCTCCAAATGGAACGAAACTTGACAGGCGGTCTACGGTGGTGTACCAAGGCCGCTTGGCAAACCTCGGGCCATTCCGAGAAAGCTTAACACCCGCACATGAAAAGAGTCAAAAGGGGGCGCCGGGTGACATCGGAGTGTCAGATTGCAAAACGGACAATGGTGAAAATGCTCGGATGCATGAGACGAACACGTATGCAAAATGAGATGCACATGATGACATGGCAAAATGCAACACGCAAGCAAATGACATGGCAACAATGACGAATAACTGGGAGACACCTGGCGCAACGAATCCGGGGCGTTACATCTACAAAGTTGTTCGGGCTTTTGTTTGGCGACACATATGTGGCTGTATAGAGCCCCTGGCAATGGGTGTCGAGGTTATTGAGTGAGACAACTGGGGAGATGCTACCTCTTGAGCACTGCGTTGGATTTTCCCAAAGAGGAGAGGATGATGCAGTAAAGTAGCATAAGTATTTCCCTCAGTTTTTGAGAACCAAGGTATCAATCCAGTAGGAGATCACGCACGAGTCCCTTGTACCTACACAAAACGATAGCTACTCGCAACCAACGTGATTAGGGGTTGTCAATCCCTTCACGGTCACTTACGAGGGTGAGATCTGATAGAGATGATAAATAATATTTTTGGTATTTTTGACAGATAGATGCAAAGTAAAAAGTAAAAGGCAAAGTAAAAAAAAGCAAGTAAATAAAGTAATGGAGATTGATATGATGAGAATAGACCCGGGGGCCATAGGTTTCACTAGTGGCTTCTCTCAAGAGCATAAGTATTCTACGGTGGGTGAACAAATTACTGTTGAGCAATTGACAGAATTGAGCATAATTATGAGTATATCTAGGTATGATCATGTGTATAGGCATCACGTCCGAGACAAGTAGATCGAAACGATTCTGCATCTACTACTATTACTCCACTCATCGACCGCTATCCAGCATGCATCTAGAGTATTAAGTTAAAAACAGAGTAACGCCTTAAGCAAGATGACATGATGTAGAGGGATAAATTCATGCAATATGATAAAAAAACCCATCTTGTTATCCTCGATGGCAACAATACAATACGTGCCTTGCAACCCTTTCTGTCACTGGGTAAGGACACCGCAAGATTGAACCCAAAACTAAACACTTCTCCCATTGCAAGAACTACCAATCTAGTTGGCCAAACCAAACGGATAATTCAAAGAGACTTGCAAAGATAACTCAATCATACATAAAAGAATTCAGAAAGAAGATTACATCGAATAGCTCTTGGGATTCATCGTATCCGGTAGAGGAATTGAAGCAAACCCAGCCAAGATCCGAGCTCTGTCACAATGACCTCAAACAGATACAAAAACTGACAAGATGTGTGGCGGCTCTAAGCCGCTTTATCTCCCGCTTGGGAGAAAAGGCATTACCCCTCTATCGCCTCCTGCGGCGCACCGACCACTTCGAGTGGACGGATGCCGCCACGGCTGGACTCGAAGAAATAAAAGCCATACTGGCAACAAATCCGGTCCTGGCCGCGCCAAACACTGGCGAACCAATGCTATTATACATCGCGGCAACCCATCAAGTTGTAAGCGCGGTGCTCGTCATCGAACGAGAAGCGGACGGACACAAGTTCCCCCTCCAAAAACCAGTGTACTATGTGTCCACTGTACTAACTCCATGCAAGTCACGGTACCCGCATTATCAAAAGATAGCGTACGCGGTGTTCATGGCATCCCGGAAGCTGCGACTCTACTTTCAAGAGTGCTCCATAACAGTGGCATCCGAAGTACCCCTTAATGATATTATAAACAACCGCGACGCAACGGGCCGGATTGCCAAATGGGCCATCGAGCTCCTCCAGTTCGACATAACCTACAAACCAAGGCGAGCCATTAAGTCGCAGGTTTTGGCCGACTTCATAGCCGAATGGACTGAAGCCGAACTCCCTAAAGAGTACGGCGCATACTCCAACTGGACCCTGCACTTCGACGGCTCCAAAATGTTGGCTGGCCTGGGGGCTGGCGTCGTTCTGACGTCCCCAACCGGAGACATAGTCCAATACGTACTTCAGATAATGTACACGGATTCCAACAACGCAGCCGAATACGAGGCCCTTTTACATGGCCTCTAGATGGCAGTCTCCATGGGCATTCAGCGCCTAGAGGTCCGCGGGGATTCAAACCTCGCAATATCCCAAATAAATGGAGACTTCGACGCCAAGGATCCGAAAATGGCAGCTTACCGCAATGCCATCTTAAAGATGTCAGCTCGGTTTGAGGGGTTTGAATTTCATCACATAGCCCGGGAAAATAACCAAGCAGCAGACGTGTTGGCACGCATTGGCGCCAAGCGCGAGGCCGTCCCTCCCAACATCTTCCTAGAAAGGCTGTTCAAGCCATCCGTATCATGGGAAGGAGAATCCGGAAGCAATAGCCCGGACACGGCTACACCGCCCCTCACCGAACATTCTGACATAGTTGGGGGCTCCGCCAACGAAACAACGCCAACAACTCACGCAATAATGGCAGTGATTTCCCCTTGGACAGAACCATTCCTAGCCTACCTAGCTAGGCAGGAACTTCCCGAGGACCAGAACGAGGCATGCTGCATATTGCGGCGATCTAAAGCCTACAAAGTCCACGAGGGAGAGCTTTACAAGAAAAGCACAACCGGAGTCCTTCAAAGGTGTATCTCCGAAGAGGAAGGGCGAGACCTTTTGGCTAAAATGCATGCCAGACTCGGCGGGCACCACGCCGCAGCCCGGGCCCTCGTAAGCAAGGCCTTCTGTACCGGATTTTATTGGCCAACGGCCCGGGCAGACGCTCAAGACTTAGTGCAACAATGTGTTGGTTGCCAGTTATTCGCCAACCAAAGCCACATGCCGCCTACCACCCTACAAACTATACCCATTACCTGGCTTTTCGCGGTCTGGGGGCTTGACATGGTTGGACCCCTTAAAGGAGGAACCCACAAGCAAAAATATCTACTGGTCATGGTGGACAAATTCACCAAATGGATAGAAGCCAAGCCTGTAAAGACGGCCGAATCCGGACCAGTGATAGACTTCATATCCGGGGTCGTACATCGCTACGATGTCCCCCACAGCATCATCACCGACAACGGCACAAACTTCACGGCCGATGAAGTCAAACTTTGGTGCAAAAACATGGGCATCAAGCTCGACTATGCTTCAGTCTATCACCCTCAAACTAACGGTGAAGTCGAACGGGCCAACGATCTCATTATGAGCGGCATCAAACCCAGACTAGTGCGATCCCTCAAGGAATCTAACACGCACTAGGTAGAGGAGCTTGACTCCGTGCTCTGGGGGCTGCGGACCACGCCGAATCGCACTACCGGATTCACACCATTTTTTATGGTATACGGCGCAGAGGCAGTACTGCCATGCGACATAATCCATGACTCACCTCGAGTGCGCATGTACGAAGAAAGAGAAGCCGAGCTCGATCGGCAGGACAGCTTGGATGCATTAGAAGAGGAGCGCGACGTGGCAAAAGCTCGTTCCGCATTCTATCAACAGCAGGCTTGAAGATACCAAAGCAGAGAAGTACGGGCCAAAACCTATAACGTTGGCGAACTAGTTCTACGCCTGCCGGACAAGAAAAAGGATAAATTAAAGCCCAAATGGGAGGGCCCCTTCATAATCGACCAAGTACTGACCGGCGGAGCGTACCGTCTACGAAACGCATCGGATAACTGACTCGAGCCGAACCCATGGAACGCAGCACGCCTACGAAGGTTCTACGCCTAGCGCCGGACTCTATGTTCGTTTCCTTCCTCCATCCCTTTGTTTTATTTTTTATTTTTTATTTTTTTTGGCAGTCTGGGATTTTGTTCCTTCTCCCTACCCCTTTTTTTAACAAGCCCTTAGGGGCTTGCTTGTGCACTGTTCGCACATACCCGACGCGCTACCTGTGCTCATAATACCTGGGGGCTTCTTTACCAAGAAGTTTATATAAAACAGGCCTCATGCCCAAAACATGTGCGATGCTTCCACATGAACCTTTTATACACCATTATATGCATCGATATGACTTAAGTTTTGGCCAAGCTGGGTTGCCTGGCTCCTGTGCTTACCCCTACGTTCCCGTTCGTTCGGTTAGGTGGTAAAGGGAGCACCTCTGCGATTTTTACTGCCGGGTCAGCCGGATGTGTACCTCAAACTGGGTGAAGCCGAAAGCTAGCGTTCTTAAGGGAATATTCGGTCGGTGAACTAAAAGATGATCTTTCGTATTTATTCATTTGCTCCCAGATGCTTTTCTGCTTTTTACGGTAGTTCGGACATGCACTTTAGGGCATGCCTCCCAGGGAAAGGAACCCCTAACAGAACTATTCTCCCTGGAAGATGTTTCTTACTAACCATGTAATATAACATAACTAGTTGGGCACTTGTCTGCTAAAGCACTTATGACCCCTACGCCTTGTCTCCATGCATGCCCTGGTTCTTACATAATCGAGAGGGTATTCGGACACACTCCGGACTATAGGGTCCGGAGGTCGAAGCGAAAAGGTCCGCAATGACAAACGATCTACAATCTGGCTAGAAGGCATTTTATGTCATTATTATAGAGTCATTCCGACTCGGCATATTCTGCTTCAATACCATCCAACAGGCGATCTAATTTACAGTCCTGTTGGGAATACTTTGCAGCCAGCTCCACCTGGCCATATGCTAAGCTGACTGGTATCTCCTTTCCGTCCGGACCTATAGGGCGACCTCGGCCATGTGGTTTGGGTCAGCCTTCGTGTACCGAGTCTTCACCATGGCCCAGGCCTCCCTGGCACCTTGACGGCAAGCCGATATCTTCCACAACCGGAAGCGCCGCCGCACTCCCTCCAGCTTCTTTGTAAGCTCCTCAAGGCCTTCGGGCACGGAGAGGGATGGCCACATAGCATGGATGACGCTTTGCATTGCCTGCCGAACTCGTTCGTGTAGTTGCAACAGCTCGGGAAGAAGGTCTCCCGTTGAACCAGGCATTTCCTCCCCAGGACGACCCATCAGCAGACCTACAGACATAGCTTTGTTAATCGACTTCCTCGCCGAATTCTTTTTTTCGAAGATTCGTTCAAGCACTTACTAAAAATGCCGCGTCGAAGTCGTCGATTCTCCTTCACGGTAGAAGACAGCTGAATGCGAACATCTTTCAGTTCCTCACCCAGCTGGGTATTGGCGTCTTGAAGCTTGTTCTTCTCTTGCCTCACCCTTGTGAGCATGCTCTCGCCAGCCTTTAGTTGGCGTAGGAGTTGTTGCCTGTCTGGATTTACTCCGGCCTCATCTGCATTATTATCGTCAGGGTTGCGCGCCTGCCACATTTCAAAACGGAAGTATATTTCAAAGTATATATTACCTGCGGGCATCCCCATGACATTTTCTGAAGCGGCTAATGTGGCCTCGAGTTGGGCCTTGCACTCTTCGAGCTCCTGGGAGAATTGCGTATTCTTCTTTGTAAGACACTGCATAGCACATGATCCTTCAAACAATTATTTTCACTGTTTCAAGTCTCGGGGGCTACTGACATATATAACCTTCAATTCTACTTACCTGTATGTCCTTCACATACTGCTCCGTGGCTTTGGCTAGACCATTTTGAGCAGCACTGAGATACGCATCTCCTGTATTAAAGGCGTCCAACGCCTCCGGGGAAAAACACACGTCACGAAGGACAGCCCGGCGACGCCTGTGGTTCAGAGCACTCTCCATCTCTCAATTGGTGGCAGATAGCCCGTCGGCGCCCTCTGTCGGAGGAATGCCCGAGGCGCGTCCCGTGTCCGCCTCTGCTTTCGGATCTGGCCTCGAACCTTGGCCAGCGGACATAGTCTGGCGGGCTCTCTTCTTTCTAAGAAAATCATGAGCATTAGTAAGACTCGAGGGCATAAACCCTAGGCGTTAAATTCGCACGCCATACCGTTGCGCCGGAATCTCGATCTGGTCCGCACTTCTTTTTTACCCGCCTGGCTTCAGCGGCCCTTGTTGGCTGCCCACCGTGGGCTCGGCCTTCCGCTTCAAGGATTTACCCTGCGAAACACCGTTAGTGGACGGCATGCAAGATAAAGCATGAGAATACCGGGACTTCGGTCTTAATTACCTTGGAGGCTGGAAGAAGTCCGGGATAGTCAGCCGTGATGGCCACCAAGGAGTTATCCTTGCTCAATTGATGAAATACTCCATCAATCAACTCCACGCATAAGTCCGGATCTTCTTGGAAGTCTGGATCGAGGGGCCGTTCCGGGTCCTCGGGTTGTGGAGCAAGACTGTTTATTTCCTTCACAGCCTGGCGCAGCTCCTGCGTTTAAATATTATTAGTCTAAGTACTCAACTACGGGAATTTCAAAAATGGATAGACAAGTGAAAGTGTTTGCTCACCCAACTAGGAGGATTGTACATGGAGAATCCGCCTTCCGGGTTGACACAGAGGAATTCTTCCTCTTCCCCCTTGTACAAAGCGGATAAGATTTTCGTTAAAGCGGCGGCCGAATCCGGCCCCTTGCGACCGCACCGGGTGGCGTCATCCTCCCTGTTGAAATCCCACATAGGGTGGCCTCTGTATTGTAGCGGCTGCACCCCTCGAGTAATGCATATGGCCATGACCTTGATCATGGTCAGTCCGGAATGAGCCAATAACCTTATCCGGCTCATCAGGTACAGAACGTCCCTGTCAGCTTCCCTCTGAGGGTTCCGCGGGCGCCAACTCAGGCGCTTCTTCAATGGGGCGTTATTGAACTCGGGGAGGCCGATCCGTACAGGGTCCGGCAGGGGGACGTCATCTATATAAAACCACTCCGAGGGCCAGTCTTCGGACGCCCTCTTTGGGGTGCCGGATAGGTATCCGGTCCCGGCGATGCGCCATAGTTCGGCTCCGCCCACCTGATAAATAGACCCCTCCTGAGAACGAGGCACAAGGCAAAACAACCTCTTCCACAGCGCGAAATGGGCCTCAACACCCAAGAACAACTCGGAGGGCCACGAAGCCCGCGAACTGTAAAATGGAGGCGGGTGTAAGGTTATGTAGCTGGAGGCCATAGAACTCTAGCAACCCTCGAAGAAATGGATGAATCGGAAACCCTAGTCCTCTCATCAAATAAGGGACTAAACATACCCGCTCTCCTTGAGAGGGATTGGGAACGCTCTCCGCCTGCTCTCCGCCGTTATAAGCAGCAATCCCGGCTCGAACTGGGACCATATATGCTGGGTGGAGGAGCCCCTTGGACTGAAGCACTACTAACTCGCTATGCGGGACGGAACACCGCACCAATCTCCGGGCCGAGGGCTGGAGGCGCGAGAGGAGGAGCGGCACTGACTGGCCATGGTGGGATGGATCTCTGTTAGGGACGCTGTGATGAAGACTTGCAGAGGGAAGATGGTGCGAATTGGATCTAAATCCCCGTCTCTTTTATGGGCGGCTCATTAACGCAACCAGGGGGTAAGTGAAAAGAAAAATCCCCTGGCTTTTCGCATTCGTTTGATGCATGGAAGATGGTCATTATGGGGCACAGAAGCCGAGGAGGACGGCACGCACTAGAAGCCGGACACTATTCGTCGGATACAGGGAATTTGAAGGAGAACCCGCCTTGCAACGCCGAAGACAACTTGCGCGCCGGACTCAACGTCATTGAAGCCTGGTTCGGGGGCTACTGAGGGAGTCCCGGATTAGGGGGTGTCCGGATGGTCGGACTAAGACCTTTGGCCGGACTCCCGGACTATGAAGATACAAAATTTAAGACTCCGTCCCGTGTCCGAATGGGACTTTCCTTGGCGTGGAAGGCAAGCTTGGCGATACGATATGAAGATCTCCTCCCATTGTAACCGACTCTGTGTAACCCTAGCCCTCTCCGGTGTCTATATAAACCGGAGAGTTTTAGTCCATAGGACGGACAACAATCATACCATAGGCTAGCTTCTAGGGTTTAGCCACTCCGATCTCGTGGTAGATCTACTCTTGTACTACCTATATCATCAATATTAATCAAGCAGGAGTAGGGTTTTACCTCCATCGAGAGGGCCTGAACCTGGGTAAAAACATCGTGTCCCTTGTCTCCTGTTACCATCCGCCTAGACGCACAGTTCGGGACCCCCTACCCGAGATCCGCCGGTTTTGACACCGACAGTGGCCACGGGGCGTACCTCCTTCACACAAGCGGTAAAATCTTCTTGTTCAAAGGAAGTACCATCCTCCATCAGGCTTGGATAACCAATGGCGATATCGGCCAGGTCTAACTCCGGTAGCCAAGCTTTGGCACGGCTTAAAGCATTCACCGCTCCGGCTCTTGCAGCTGACTGCCTTAGTTCATTGACCGTTGGGGTAGCACGGAAAGCTTCTTTAATACCTCCGCCAGGAGGGTAGGCACTTCATTTGACAAAGCCACCGTGGCTAAGGCATGCTGAGACCCGGTGTACAGTTGCTCCACCAGCGTATAAACCGCCTTCAGCTTGATCAGCATATCTTGGTTCAGATTTGAACTCCTGGGGCCTACATAAACATGATCAGGTGAGTCAATTCCAATTATATGATCAATTGAAAGGTTCAAGTATTTAACACTGGGAGGGCGACTTACCAAAGATCGCTGAGACCATCTGAGAGGCATGGCATTTTAAGCCGGTTAATTCACCGGTTGCTTCTTCAAGAGCCGCCACTGCTTTCTCGGCTCGATTAATCAATGCAATTTTTTCATGAGCCCAGGCCTTTTTCTCCATTTAAAATTCCATCTTTAGTTTTTCTTGTTCAGAAACGCTGAATTTAAACTTGGAGTCGACTCTTTGGGTTTCCGTCTCTTGGGCCTCAAGGCGGTTCTTCAGGTCAGTCACTTCTGATTCGAGTTGACTCGTGGCGGCCTATACAAATACAGGGTTAAAATCAAGACAATCTTGATGCAATATTAAAGTCCCAAGCCTTTTGCAAGCAACAACACTTGGCACTTGGGGGCTAATGTCTACCAAAGAATTTCACTTAAAGTGGCGGTTCATGACAGTAAGTCCCAAGCACTTTGCAAGCAATAGTACTTGGCACTTGGGGGCTAATGCATATTGCTGTTGAAAGCTTTTTAAGTATTTTAATTTATACAACAATATGAAGGACCGGTTCAACTATGTTAGTTAAGACGCCCCTTGGGGACTACGGAGTAGGCCGGACTTCTTGGGACCTCTTGCATATTTTATCCATCTATGTTACTAATGTCACTAAATTTGTTTCTAAGTCTACAACATATTCATCATAAGCAATAGACTTGGGGGTTGGCATATTAAAGATAAAAGGGTTGTACCTCAAATTTTTGGTGCATCTGCTTCACCATGTCAATCTCGAGGTTACGACTGCTGTGTACTTGGCTCATGTAGCCAGAAAAGACTTCTTCAATACTCATGTGAGTATAGTCCGCGATGTCAAGCTTGACCCGGCGGTGTTCCAGAAGCTCTTCCTTGGTGGAGCACTTGACCAGCACGGTTGGCCTTCCCGGCTCAACAAAGCCGGTTCCGGTGATCTCGACATCAGTATTTTGAGGACCATCTGTCCTGACCGGGCTAGGAGCTTCTGGGTTTTCTGAGCCATCAATGTTTCGTTCAGCAGGTGGGTCAGCAATTGGAGTTGGTATATCTTGAGCTGGTTCAGGTGGCGGCTCATGAGTTGACGATTCAGGCACGGCTGTTCCAAGTACTGGCTCGGTCACGACCGTGTCTTCAGTCGGCTTGTTCTTCTTGACCCTTTTGCTGGGCTTGGCTTGTCCATTGCATAAAATCAAAAGGTTAGTGAAAATGTAATGAATTGAAATGAATACAAGATAAGCAGGTTATCATCACCCTAGTGCGGTCTTGAAAGCCGACAGATTGGACTGCATTGAGTCGCCGGAGGAAGGGGAAGTTTCCTGATAATCCGAATCATAAGAATTGAGTGGTTGATGAGTGAGACCCACCAATGGATAAAAGAGATTTAAGTCAGAGGTGACCTCGTTCCGGCGCTTCTTTTGGGTGTTTGGCAAGCCGGAGGAGAGCTCCGCATCCTTGTTAGTCCGGGTCTGCCTCGGCTCTCATGAATCTGTCGCTTCAAAAGAAATTGAGGATCTTGATAAGCTAAGGGATGTGAAAATCTTACTTTCCGGGTTACTCTGCAGATTTTCTGTCTTGGCAAAGGCTCGGAGTCGGAGGAAATGATAGTTACCTCTTCAGCCTTGTTACGGCTGGCTCCTGTGTCCTCCTGCTGATAATCAGTGTCAATAAGATGATTAAAAAAGGAGCCAAGAGAGTCAAGGGCTACCTCCGACTCAGAAGAATCTTCAAGCCGAAGCAAGTCGGAGGCGGTGGCTTTCTTGCCCTTCTTCTTGGCAACCTCTTTCCTGGCGGCTTTCTTCAACTTTCTGGCTTTCTTTGTAGCCTCGTGGTCATATTTGGCCTTCCAGAATTTATCACCCGCCTGTGAGAGTTAAGCAGAGGTATGACTATGGGTGAAACATCAAAAAATCAAAGTAATATAGGCGGCTTACCTTTGGAGCTAGGTTAGCTTCACAGAAGGGGGCTAGGCCCACCTTACCATAATCTGCTAGGCTCTTTTGCAAAAGGGACTTCGTCATATCATTGATGACATCTTCATGTAAGTCTTTAGGACTGTGCCGCAGAGGGTCATCCTTTTTGCCTGTGTAGGTGCACATCAAGCCGGGGCGGCGGCTCAATGGAATGACCCACCAGGCGAGCCAAACCCGAACTAAGTTGATGCTAGTTAACCCATTCCCTAGAAGAGCTTTGATCTTAGCTAAGGTGGGGGCGAGTGTTTTGCGTTCGATGGCTGTTATCTTGTCAGGGAGTGGATGTGTGGATTCTAGACGAAGAGCACGAAGGGTGGGAAGAGGATTTTCACCAGCCGGAGAGGTGTCTTGGCAGTAAAACCATGTCTAATTCTAGTCTTTGGGATGACTCGGCAGGTTGGCATAAGGAAAGATCACGTCCCTCCGACGCTGGATCGAGACACCACCAAGTTCCAAGCTCTGGCCGTTGGCACATTCATTCTAGCGATTTAAGTAAAATAACTCTCTGAAGAGCAATATATTGGGTTCTTCTCCGAGGTATACTTCACTGAACACTTGGAAATTGCAGATGTTAGACACGGAATTGGGTCCGATGTCTTGAGGACGAAGGTCAAAGAAGTGCAAAACATCTCTGAAGAATTTTGAGCCGGGTGGAGAGAAACCCCGGTTCATATGATCTGTGAAAACAATAACCTCCCCCTTTTTGGGCTGAAGAAATTCCTCTCCGGGTTAGGAGCACGATAGGATATGATTTCCTTCTTCGGCAGATAGCCAGTCTTCACAAAATTGTCAAGTGTGCTGTCTGTGACAATGGATTTAACCAGTTGCAGGAAGTGGGTGCTGTCGGTGCCATTATGACGAAAGCCTATGACAAAGCAAAAACTACCGGTTCAAATTTAAGCCGGAGGAAGATATTTCAATGCCTACTTAAGATGGTGGCTTATAAGGGTCCTAATGGTATAAGGATAATTATGTCAAGATTATTTATGCCGCCGTAGGCTCCATATTCCATTAAAGTTGTTTAAACCGCCATGGGTGGTCAAGGTTATTAATTGAGTCTTGCCTCTTTTAAACCGGTGATAAGAGTCTCCATGGCTAGATGGATCTAACAAGTACAGATTTTTGCCTAAGTATTGCATAAACAGGTTTCACAAACTACAGCTATTATTTTGGATCAAATGGCTATTCAGAAAAGAAAAATTTCTAGACCTAAAAACATGGTACATAGGAGTTCATGTGTTCTAATGATGATTCTTTACAAAGAAAGAAGATCTGCTAGTACCTAAAATGGATGTAGAATAGATACCACATGAGATTTATGCTACTGTTGGATCAAAAGAAGCCACGACAGAAGAAACACGAAGAACTGAGATGAACTACGAACTGTACAGAGGAACTCGCTAACCCTAGCATGGATCTAAGATGCGAAAAGGGGAAAACCTACAGCGGTAGATCCGTTGCGGAGGAGCGCCGCTATTCTCTGGACGGATTCAGGTTGATGCAGCGGCCAAGGTCGACGGAGACGAAGATGCGCTGCGGCGGGGCGGAGCTAGAGCGACAGTAGGGGGCGAGAGGAAGAAGACGAGGAAAGGGAAGAATGAAGAAGGACCTGGTCGGGTCTATTTATAAGGAAGGACTACTAAAAGAGCATGAAAAACGAGGAGGCCGAAAACATAAATTATCCAACTACAAGGATGCCTCAATTTTTGGGATGGTCATTGAAGATAAAGATCCGTTGGGGTACATTGAACAAAACGTGCATTTATGGCAGGTGATGTCATGACGGGTTACCACAAATCCAGAGGATGACGTCATGGCAGGTTACGAAAATTTCATAAGTAAAGAGAAGGAGATTTTTTCTTAAGTGTTGAAGATTGACATGAACCAGTCCAAATCAATCTAGGGCCTAATGTTGGGGATATAACTATTGGTATGACCTGCCCAGGAGGGGTCGGGTTATACCTACAAGTATTCTTGAAGCCCATGGCCAAGGTTGAAGATGGCGGCTCAGTTAAGGGCCCAAAGCCCAGAGGCGACTTAAGGCTCGTAGTGATAAACCGCCATATGTATGTGACTTGTATTGTAAGGCAATAATAGTTAAGAGACCGAGTCGAACACTGTTTATGAGCCGTCCGGGACTCTGTGAGCCGCTGGGCGTCGACCTCTGTATATAAAGGGACGACCCAGCGGCGGTTCATGGCAAGTAACACCAAAATGAGAGCTAGGTCAAGCGATTCGCTCCCTGGTTATCGAGACATAAGCAATCCCACTCAAAACTGGATCGTAGGCTTTTACCTTCACCGCAAGGGGCCGAACCAGTATAAACCTTGTGTACTTTGTCCCGATTAACCCCTTTAAGCTTCCTAGTTGCGATGGCTCCACGACTAAGTCCTTTCACGAGGGCATCTACTGTGACAATTCCACGACACCAACAACTTCTGTGGCAACTCCAGCTTCAAGTGAGCCAACTTTGTGTCCAAATAAGCCAACTACAACATCAACTGCGCGCAGTACATCAGCAATTAAGGAAAGTGAAATCACCACTGTGCCAACAGCAAGAGGAAGTGAGGCATCTGCAGTTGTACCTATCCTACCCCCATCAGTCAACATAGAACCCTAAGTTGTCAGTGTGCCAATCCCAAAAACTGCATTGCCAACCCAAGCAGTCACTATGCCAACCCCATCAGTCAGTGTGGCAACTCCAACCCCAACCCATTCAGTCAACATGGAACCCCCAGCTGTCAGTAATGTTGTGCAGGCTCAGAAACAACATTTGCCTACATTTCACACTCTTGATCAACAACACAACCTTACACAAGAGCAAGTTTACAACCTTGTTTCCAAGTGTATTCAGCCAAGACCACCACCAAGCATAATTGCACGAACCAAGTCAGTGTGTGATGCACCCAAGGATGTTCAAGGAGAGAACAACAGTGTGCATCCCATTTGTAGAACATCGTCAGCAAGATCATATCACGGCGATGGGTTCTGTGATGCTCCACCATTTGACTTGGGTTTGGATCTTGATGATGACTCCCTAGTTGCCATTGTTGACGAGCCTAACAAATCACAAGTGACACCACAAGAGGCAGGGTTATTCAAAACTAGTGAGCAAGATGATTGGGATTCGACAACTTTGAGATAGCTTGCGCTGCTGCAGATAAGGTGGTCACTGGGAAGGATCAAATTCATATCATCCTTTCAGATTCTCCTGATGAGTTTCACATGCCAGATATGACAGGTGCTCTAGGGGGTGCAAGTGGGTCCGGCAGTACCACATCTAGCCCACCAGTGCAAAAATGCACAAGGAGGATAATCAAGCCAGCTGCTGTCCAGAGGTCTCCCTACATCGACTACAATAAAACAAAGGCGTTCACTTGCAATGAACAAGTGAACAAGCTTTATGCGGCAGTCCTCCATTATGTAAGGAATTTACTTGGAGCAAACGTCACACAAACAAGGTAAAACTAATACATTGTGGTAAAATCTATATTCCCTCTTCTCTTTTTAGTTGCGCAATCAGTCTTTACAGTTGGAGTTTCATGTCTATTTGAAATTGCACACAAATAGTAATATAGTTAAACATGTTTTTCCTTTTGTCATAGACATATGTAATAGTAGCACAACAATAGTAATTTAGTTTTTTTATAGTTGGAACAGTCAGTTTTTGTAGTTGCAGTTTCATGCAACATCACTTGCACAACAGTAGTTATACAGTTGGCACATCAGGCCTGCACACCTAAACAACAGCTGCTCATTTTTCATTCACTTTTCATGTGTTTACGACAACCAGTTAATCCTGTTTTTTGTTCTTTTCCTTTGTCCTCGTATTTTTTCCGAACAGCCCTGACATCATTAACTACGATGGGTGATACGTCCATTTTGCATCATGCTTTTATATGATATTTATTGCATTATGGGCTGTTATTTCATGTTATGTCACAATACTTATGGCTATTCTCTCTTATTTTACAAGGTTTACATGAAGAAGGAGAATCTCGGCAGCTGGGATTTTGGGCTGGAAAAGGAGCAAATATTAGAGACCTATTCTGCACAACTCCAAAAGTCCTGAAACTCCACAAAAGTCATTTTTGGAATTAATGATAAATATTGAGCGGAAGAAGTACCAGAGGGGGCCCACACCCTGGCCACGAGGGTGGGGGCGCGCCCTACCCCCCTAGGCGCGCCCCCTGCCTCGTGGGCCACCTGGCAGCCCTCCGGTGCCCATCTTCTGTTATATGAAGTCTTTCACCCTGGAAAAAAATCATCAGCAAGCTTTAGGGACGAAACTCCGCCGCCACGAGGCGGAACCTTGGCGGAACCAATCTAGGGCTCCGGCGGAGCTGTTCTGCCGGGGAAACTTCCCACTGGGAGGGGGAAATCATCACCATCGTCATCACCATCGATCCTCTCATCGGGAGGGGGTAAATCTCCATCAAGACCCTAGTTCATATGTTGTATCAATTCTTTGTATCAAAACCGCAGATTGGTACCTGTGGGTTTCTAGTAGTGTTGATTACTCCTTGTAGTTGATGCTAGTTGGTTTATCTGGTGAAAGATTATTTGTTCAGATCCTTAATGCATATTAATACCCCTCTGATCATGAACATGAATATGCTTTGTGATTAGTTACGTTTGTTCCTGAGGACATGGGTGAAGTCTTGCTATTAGTAGTCATGTGAATTTGGTATTCGTTCGATATTTTGATGAGATGTATGTTGTCTCTCCTCTAGTGGTGTTATGTGAACGTCAACTACATGACACTTCACCATTATTTGGGCCTAGAGGAAGGCATTGGGAAGTAATAATTAGATGATGGGTTGCTAGAGTGACAGAAGCTTAAACCCTAGTTTATGAGTTGCTTCGTAAAGGGGCTGATTTGGATCCATATGTTTCATGCTATGGTTAGGTTTACCTTAATACTTCTTTTGTAGTTGCGGATGCTTGCAATAGGGGTTAATCATAAGTGGGATGCTTGTCCAAGAAAGGGCAGTACCCAAGCACTGGTCCACGCACATATCAAATTATCAAAGTAACGAACGTGAATCATATGAGCGTGATGAAACCTAGCTTGACGATAATTCCCATGTGTCCCCAGGTGCACTTTTCTCATTATAAGAACTTGTCCAGGCTTGTCCTTTGCTACAAAAAGGATTGGGCCACCTTGCTGCACCTTATTTACTTTCATTGCTTGTTACCCATTAGAAATTATCTTATCACAAAACTATCCATTACCTACAATTTCAGTGCTTGCAGAGAATACCTTACTGAAAACCGCTTGTCATTTCCTTCTGCTCCTCGTTGGGTTCGACACTCTTACTTATAGAAAGGACTACGATAGATCCCCTATACTTTTGGGTCATCAAGACTCTTTTCTGGCACCGTTGCCTGGGAGTGAAGCGCCTTTGGTAAGTGGAACTTGGTAAGGAAACATTTATATAGTGTGCTGAAATTTACTGTCACTTGTTACTATGGAACATAATCCTTTGAGGGGCTTGTTCGGGGTATCTTCACCCCGACCAATAGAGCAAAGAGTTTCTCCTCAACCTACTGAACCTACTAATTTTTTTACTTTGAAATTCCTTCGGGTATGGTAGAGAAACTGCTAGCTAATCCCTTTGCAGGAGATGGAACATTACATCCTGATTTACACCTAATCTATGTGGATGAAGTTTGTGGATTATTTAAGCTTGCAGGTATGCCCGATGATGTTATCAAGAAGAAGGTCTTCCTTTTATCTTTGAAGGGAGATGCATTGACATGGTATAGGCTATGTGATGATATGGGATATTGGGACTATAAACGATTGAAATTGGAATTTCACCAGAAGTTTTACCCTATGCATCTCGTTCACCATGATCGTAATTATATATATAATTTTTGGCCTCGCGAAGGAGAAAGCATCGCTCAAGCTTGGGGGAGGCTTAAGTCAATGTTATATTCATGCCCCAATCATGAGCTCTCAAGAGAAATGATTATTTAAATTTTTTATGCTCGGCTTTCTCTCAACAATCGCTCCATGCTTGATACTTCTTGTGTTGGGTCTTTTATGATGAAGAGTATTGAATTCAAATGGGATTTACTGGAAAGAATTAAACGCAACTCTAAAGATTGGGATTCCGACAATGGTAAGGAGTCAGGTATGACACCTAAGTTTGATTGTGTTGAATCTTTTATGGATACCAATGCTTTTCGTGGATTTAGCACTAAATATGGACTTGACTCTGAGATAGTAGCTTCTTTCTATGAATCATTTGCTACTCACGTTGATCTCCCTAAGGAGAAGTGGTTTAAATATAATCCTCCCACTGAAGTAAAAGTAGTTACACCTATTATAGTTGAAGAAAAGACTATCACTTATAATGATCCTATTGCTCCTACTACTTATATTGAGAAACCATCTTTCCCTGTTAGGATAAAGGATCATGCTAAAGCTTCAACTTTGGCTCGTAAGAGTAATACTAGAACATATACACCTCCTGAGCAAATTAAAGTTGAACCTAGTGTTGCTATGGTTAAGGATCTCTTGGCTGATAATATTGATGGGCATGTTATTTATTTCTCTGATGCAGCTGCTAGAATTGCTAGACCCGATGCTAAGAAACATAAACCTGTTGTAGGCATGCCATTTATTTCTGTTAAAATTGGGGATCATTGTTATCATGGCTTATGTGATATGGGTGCTAGTTCTAGTGCAATACCTCATTCTTTATATGAATAAATTATGCATGACACTGCACCTGCTGAGATAGAAGATATTGATGTTACAATTAAGGTTGCTAATAGAGATACTATTTCACCAATTGGGATGGTTTGAGATGTTGAAGTCTTGTGTGGGAAAGTTAAATATCCTGCTGATTTTCTTGTTCTTGGTTCCCCAAAAGATGACTTTTGTCCCATCATATTTGGTAGACCCTTCTTGAATACTGTTAATGCTAAGATTGATTGCGAAAAGGATGTTGTTACTATTGGTTTGGGAGATATGTCTCATGCGTTTAATTTTGCTAAATTTCGTAGACAACCCCATGATAAAGAATTGCCTAGTAAGGATGAAATTATTGGCCTTGCTTCTATTGCCGTGCCTCCTAATGATCCTTTAGAACAATATTTGCTAGACCATGAAAATGATATGTTTATGAATGAAAGAAGGGAAATAGATGAAGTATTCTTTAAACAAGGACCTATTTTGAAACACAGCTTGCCTGTTGAAATCCTCGGGGATCCTCCACCACCCAAGGGTGATTCCATGTTTGAGATTAAACCATTACCTGATACTCTTAAATATGCTTATCTTGATGAAAAAAGATATATCCTGTTATTATTAGTGCTAACCTTTCAGAGCAACAAGAGGAAAGATTATTGAAAACTCTAAAGAAGCACCGTGCTGCTATTGGATATACTCTTGATAATCTTAAGGGAATTAGTCCCACTCTATGCCAATAGAATTTTTTTTGGAAGAAGACGCCAAACCAGTTATTGATCACCAACGATGATTAAATCCTAAGATGAAATAAGTGGTAAGAAAGGAAATACTAAAGCTCCTTGAGGCAGGTATAATTTATCCCGTTGCTGATAGTCAGTGGGTAAGTCCTGTCCATTGTGTCCCTAAGAAGGAAGGTATTACTGTCGTTCCTAATGATAAAGATGAATTGATCCCGCAAAGAATTATTACACATTATAGGATGGTAATTGATTTCCGTAAATTAAATAAAGCTACTAGAAAAGATCATTACCCTTTACCTTTTATTGATCAAATGCTAGAAAGATTATCCAAACATACACATTTTTGCTTTCTAGATGGTTACTCTGGTTTCTCTCAAATACCTGTGTCAGCAGAGGATCAAGAAAGGACCACTTTTACTTGCCCTTTCAGTACTTTTGCTTATAGACGTATGCCTTTTGGCTTATGTAATGCACATGCTACCTTTCAAATATGCATGATGGCTATATTCTCTGACTTCCGTGAAAAGATTTGTGAGGTTTTCATGGATGATTTCTACGTTTACGGGTCTTCTTTTGATGATTGCTTGAGGAACCTTGATCAAGTTTTGCAGAGATGTGAAGATACTAGTCTCGTCTTGAATTGGGAAAAGTGCCACTTTATGGTTAATGAAGGTATTGTCTTGGCGCATAAAATTTCTGAAAGAGGTATTGAAGTTCATAAAGCTAAGGTTGATGCTATTGAAAAGATGCCATGTCCCAAGGACATTAAAGGTATAAGAAGTTTCCTTGGTCATGTCGGGTTTTATAGGAGGTTCATTAAGGACTTCTCTAAAATTTCTAGGCCTTTGACTAATCTATTGCAAAAAGATATTCCTTTTGTCTTTGATGATGATTGTGTAGAAGCATTTGAAATACTTAAGAAAGCTTTGATTTCTACACCTATTGTTCAGCCACCTGATTGGAATTTACCCTTTGAAATTATGTGTGATGCTAGTGATTATGCTGTAGGTGCTGTTCTAGGACAAAGAATTGATAAGAAACTAAATGTTATTCAATATGCCAATAAAACTCTAGATACTGCCCAGAGAAATGATGCTACTACTAAAAAATAATTCTTAGCAGTTGTATTTGCTTGTGATAAGTTCAGACCTTATATTATTGATTCTAAAGTAACTATTCACACTGATCATGCTGCTATTAAATATCTTATGGAAAAGAAAGATGCTAAACCTACACTTATTAGATGGGTTCTCTTGCTACAAGAATTTGATTTGCATATTATTGATAGAAAGGGAGCTGAGAACCCCGTTGCAGACAACTTGTCTAGGTTAGAGAATGTTCTTGATGACCCACTACCTATTGATGATAGCTTCCCTGATGAACAATTAGCTGTCATAAATACTACTCATACTACTCCCTTTCTTAAGGATGGTACTGCTCCCTTTCTATCAATAATATGCAAATCTAGCAGATGATAATAACCACTGAAGACTTGGCTGATGATAATAGCATCAGAAAAGAAAGATCCACCACCTGAGGATGGCATTCCTCACCCTTTGCATGGAGATGGGCTTAATGCTGAACAGATGTACCAACAACAGCTCCATAACTAGTTGGCTCAAAATGCCGCCCCCAATGTGGACCCTAATCTGGCAGATGATAATGTTGTTGTGGATCGGGATAATGATATTGACATTCACCCTGAATGGGCAGTCTGGCCTCCACCCCCCTCAAGAACCTCCAATGTTATACAATTTCTAGGAATGGCTTGCTGGTGAAGGTCTGCAGGTGGATCATGGAATTGTGCCTCCTAACAATACTCATGATAGCCCTGCTGCTGCTTGGAATGATTCCATTTCTATGAGCAATAGTACTGATTCTAGTGCCACTATGTCTGACTCTTATGTTTTGGTGCCTCTAGCTCTCATGAATCAATTCTGACCACAGGAGGCTTCTACCTCTGTTCCAACTGCAGCTGCATCTTCGGATTTAGTGCCAAGTGCCTCTATTATGGCAATTAACAGACTTGATATTTCTCTCACTATTTATGGTGCTGGTTTGCATGTGGATATGGTCACCCATGGAAATTTTACTCCTGCTATGCTGTTAAGATACTGCATCCCAATGACCAGGCTGAACACTTATCTTGTTGCTGCAGTTAGGCCTATCATTGCTTCCTTTGGACCATGGAAGGATCACTATGGTTTCAGACAGAGCTCTATAACTTTCAATGTCATTGTTACTGAAAATACAGGTACTCTAAATATTATCTCTGCAGCCACAACCACCACTCAGTTTGGTTGATCTTCTGTGCACATTGAGGAGGTCACTGAGGCCTCCCATTGGGATTAAAATCATTCTCAGGAGCTGAATAACACAGATGGTATTGTCGGACAGATGCCAAATCTTCAGGTCATATCAGACTCTCCTGTCACCCCAGTCCCTGATCAGCATAATTCTTCTCCTGCCATTGTTGAGCTTGCTCTGACTGAGTAAAATGTGATGCCTGACCCTCCAGTGATCACTTATCAGCTTTTACAGAATGAAGACACGGTGAATAACTCTGAAGTAGGGGTGGAGAACTCTGCTATGGTTGCTAATCGCAAGGGGAAGAATACTTTGCCTATCTGTTCTATTTCTCTCAGCAGGGGTACCAGGTCCAACAAATATGATGGTTTTAAGGTACCAGCCATAACTGACAACAAGCCCAGATCCTCCAAGGTGAAGCCCAGGATCAATCCATCAGCCAAGTCTTCAGTGGTTATTACTGAACTTGATGACACTACTGAAGCCCCTCCACCGACTTCCATTGCAACGATCCATCTCGTGGGCACAGTCAAATGTGCCATCCCCGCTGCGGAGCTCTCTGAAGATGCTCTCAATGAGGTTCTGGAGGATAACCCTTCAGCTTCTTCAAGTGCTTAAGCTTAATCAGTTATCTTATGGTTCTTTTGGTTAATTGGAATGTCCTTTGTTGGAACGTTCGTGGCTTAAATTCGGAACCTAAACAACTCGCTCTGTTTAATGCCATCAATTCTAGTGGATGTGCCGTAATATGTTTGCAAGAAACTAAGAATCAAGATTTCGATAATAATTTTATTAAGTCTTGTTGCCCACGCTATTTTGATAAATTTGAATTATTCCCTCTCGTGGGGCTTCAGGTGGAATTGCCACTATTTGGAACAGCTCCATTTTCTCTGCCACTGTTATTGCTTCCACTGATTTTGCTTTGGTCATTCGGTTTAAGTCAACGCAATCGGCTCAGTTTTGGACCCTAGTAAATGTATATGGCCCCTACCAAGGGGAAGAATGCAGAGACTTCATCCAATGGCTTCTTGATTTGAACATTCCTAACAACGAAGATTGGCTCATTTTGGGGGACTTTAACTTCATTTGAAGCCCAGAAAGCCGTAATAGACCTGGTGGAAACTTTGGGGATATGATCACTTTTAATGACTTCATCCGTACACAGAGCTTAGTTGAACTTCCAATCAAAGGAAGAGCTTATACTTGGAGCAATATGCGGCTTAATCCCCTCCTAGAAAAATTGATTGGTTTTTCACAAGTAACAATTGGACTTCCACTTACCCAAAAACTCTAGTTAAACCCCTTGGTCGGCCGGTATCTGATCATATTCCTTGTGTGGTAAGCATTGAGACTTCCATCCCCCGGTCCAAAATATACAGGTTTGAATCATATTGGGTGCATCACCCTGGTTTTCTAGAAAGAATCAGTAAAGCTTGGTCCAAACCTGTTCGATCTGAAAATATGGCTACTATCCTTTCTCAGAAATTTAAGCTACTGAGGCACGATCTTAGTCTTGGAGCAGAGGTATCTCCAAACTCTCCATTTCTATTGAAAATTCAAACAGAGCTCTTTTTGAAATTGATGAACTCGAAAATAAACATCGTCTCACCATCCCGGAAGCAAACTTTTGTCGTATACTTAAAAAACACATCTTGAGGCTGCTTGTTTACCAGAAAGAATATTGGAGACGACGGTGCACCATCCGGTGGGTCAAGTTTGGTGATGAACAACCTAAATTTTTCCAAGCTATGGCTTCCGAAAGGTATAGAAGGAATAACATTGCCTCACTTACCATGGATGAGGGCTACTGTGTTGAAGATCATGTAGGGAAAGAAGCGGTCATTTTCCAAGCTTTCAAGCAGCGCCTCGGATCATCTGCAAAACATGAGATGAAATTTGATCTTGCCAGGATCATCAAAAGATTAGAAGATCTCGATCAACTTACAGTGCCATTCACACACCAAGAAATTGACGATGTGATCAAATATATGTCTGCTGATAGAGCGTCGGGTCCGGATGGTTTCACTGGACATTTTCTTAAATCTTTTGGCACGTGATTAAAGAGGACTTCTACAAGTTATGCAACCAATTCCATGCTGGCAGTCTGAACCTTAAGAGCATTAATGAGGGTTTCATTACCTTGATACCAAAAATCAATGCGCCAACTTCAGTCAATGATTTCAGACCTATCACGTTACTTAACTGCTGTCTCAAAATAATTAGAAAGCTACTGGCCAACCGGTTAGAAAGACTAATTCTGAAGATTGTGCATCGTAACCAATACCTGTTTCTAAAAGGGCGATCGATCCAAGACTATCTGGCTTGGGCATTTGAGTATATCTATCAATGCCAAGCTTCGAAAAAGCCAATAGTCCTTCTTAAGCTTGATTTCACCAAAGCTTTCGACACAATTGATCATGATGCCATGTTAGATATAATGCAGCACATGGGGTTTAATGCTAAATGGCTGGGCTAGATCAAGGACATTTTATCATCCGACAAATCTTTAGTTCTGCTTAATGGGGTGCCAGGTCCAACAGTTTCATTGTAAAAGTGGTGTGCGCCAAGGAGATCCGTTATCTCCATTAATTTTCATGCTGGCAGCCGATTTACTACAAGGTGTCATTAATGACGCTTTCATACCAGGGGAAATTAAACTGCCTTTCCCATGTGACACCCAAAAAGACTACCCTGTCATCCAATACCCAGACGACACAGTTATTGTCCTTCCTTCCTGTGAAACGCAAGCAACAATGATCAAGCAAATCTTGTTTGACTATGCCACATCCATTGGATTGAAAATTAATTTTCACAAGTCAACTCTTATCCCAATTAACTATGATGAAACTCTATGTGCAAATTTAGCCCAAATCTTCGGCTGCATCATTGGCAAAATGTCGTTCACGTACATGGGGCTGCCATTTGGTTCAACAAGACCCTCAATTCAAGACCTTATGCCTCTAGTATGTAAAGTGGAAAGACGTCTTACAAGTACTCTCAACATGATTTCTTATGGAGCAAAATTATCACTACTCAACTTAATGATGACCTCTCTGACAATCTTTGCTCTATGCATTCTCAAACTACCTACAAGTATACTTGAGCTGTTAGACAAGATCAGACGAAAATGTTTGTGGACAAAAAAAAATAGAACAAGGAGAATCATGCAACTCTCTGGCAGCCTCGAACATGATTTGCAAGCCCAAGAAATGTGGAGGGATGGGTATCCTAGATCTAAGAACACAAAGTGAGGCCTTACTTCTAAAATATCTCCATAAATTCTATAATCATTGGGACCTGCCTTGGGTGGAACTAATCTGGAACACATACTATACCACGAAAATCCCACATGCAACTAATGCATGTGGTTCCTTCTGGTGGAGAGATGTCACCAAGCTCATGCCCATCTATAGAGGCATAACCAAGATCACCATCCAGGATGGTCGCAATACTTTGCTATGGAAATACCTATGGAGAGATGAGGTTCTTGCTGATAGATTCCCCAGGGCATTCTCATTCACCAGAAATGAGGATATCTCAGTCCAAGAATTTCTAACGGCAGATACGTTGAGGCAAACGTTCTATCTTCCCTTATCAGAACAAGCTCATGCAGAATTGTTGGCAATGCAACAATTGCTGGCACCCATTAACCTCAACCAAGGAGATGGCAAGTGGACTTGCACCTGGGGCAAAGGAGATTTCACAGCCAAACAATATTATTGACATTACTTCAGAGAGATCAATACCCACAATTCATACAAATGGCTTTGGAAATCTAAGGTAACCATGAAACTCAAGGTGTTCGGTTGGCTTCTTCTATCAGACAGAGTCAACACAAGAAATATGCCCAAGAGAAGACATTTCAACATTGGAGATACTTTCACTTTCCTTCTATGTGACTCCCCACCAGAGGAAACCTTAGAGCACCTATTCTTTTCTTGTCCATTTAGCCAAGAATGCTGGACACATCTCAACATAAGCTGGATCACACAAGGCACAAGACTACACTGGCTAGAAAAGGCAAAAGATACATGGAACAAACCTATGTTCATGGATATTTTTCTACAAGCTGCTTGGAGCATATGGAAGGAGCGAAATAATAAGCACTTCAGAGGGGTCATCCCTTCAAAACGTTCATGGCTGGCTCGGCTAAAAGAAGATCTCTCCCTCCTTTGTTATAGGGTGGGAGAAAAACACAAACCCTTCTTATCCTCTTTTGTAAATAGCATCTAAGTACTCTGTCTATTTTCTTCTTTTGTCTCCCCCTCTATTCTCACCATGGCAATGGATGTAAGGTTATGACTTTGTAAGACCTTTTGATGCTATTTTAATATATATAGTAGGAGCCTCTCCTACCGTCTTAAGTGTCAAAAAATCCACTACCTATTGATGATAGCTTTCCTGATGAACAATTAGCTGTCATAAATGCTTCTCGTACTCCTCCATGGTATGCTGATTATGCTAATTACATCGTTGCTAAATTTATACCACCTAGTTTCACATACCAGCAAAAGAAAAAGTTTTTTTTATGATTTAAGACATTACTTCTGGGATGACCCACACCTTTACAAAGAAGGAGTAGATGGTGTTATTAGACGTTGTGTACCTGAGCATGAACAGGAACAGATCCTACGCAAGTGTCACTCTGAGGCATATGGAGGACACCACACTGGAGACAGAACTGCACATAAGGTATTGCAATCCGGTTTTATTGGCCTACTCTCTCCAAAGATGCCCATAAGTTTGTCTTGTCTTGTGATGAATGTCAAAGAATTGGTAATATTAGTAGACGTCAAGAAATGCCTATGAATTATTCTCTTGTTATTGAACCGTTTGATGTTTGGGGCTTTGATTATATGGGACCCTTTCCTTCCTCTAATGGATATACACATATTTTAGTTGCTGTTGATTATGTTACTAAGTGGGTAGAAGCTATTCCAACTAGTAGTGCTGATCATAACACCTCTATTAAGATGCTTAAAGAAGTTATTTTTCCGAGGTTTGGAGTCCCTAGATATTTAATGACTGATGGTGGTTCACATTTTATTCATGGTGCTTTTCGTAAAATGCTTGCTAAGTATGATGTTAATCATAGAATTGCATCTCCATATCACCCACAGTCTAGTGGTCAAGTAGAATTGAGTAACAGAGAGCTTAAATTAATTTTGCAAAAGACTATTAATAGATCTAGAAAGAATTGGTCCAAGAAACTTGATGATGCATTATGGGCTTATAGAACTACATATAAGAATCCTATGGGTATGTCTCCGTATAAAATGGTTTATGGAAAAGCATGTCACTTACCTCTCGAACTAGAACATAAGGCATATTGGGCAATTAAAGAGCTCAATTATGATTTCAAACTTGCGGGTGAGAAGAGGTTATTTGACATTAGCTCACTTGATGAATGGAGAACCCAAGCCTATGAGAATGCCAAACTGTTTAAGGAAAAAGTCAAAAGATGGCATGACAAAAGGATACAAAAGCGTGAGTTTAACGTAGGTGATTATCTTTTGCTTTTCAACTCTCGTTTAAGATTTTTTGCAGGAAAACTTCTCTCTAAAGGGGAAGGTCCTTACGTTATCGAGGAGGTCTATCGTTCTGGTGCCATAAAAATCAACAACTTCAAAGGCACAAATCCGAAGGTGGTGAACGGTCAAAGAATCAAACGTTATATATCAGGTAATCCTATAAATGTTGAAACTAATGTTATTGAAACCGTAACCCCGGAGGAATACATAAGAGACACTTTCCAGAACGTTTCAGACTCCGAAAAGGAATAGGTATGTGGTACGGTAAGTAAACAGACTCCAAAACAGTTCTAATAGCAATTTTTCTCTGTTTTGGAATATTTAAGAATATAGGAAAATAAGAAGTAGTCCGGGAAGGACACGAGGCGTCCACGAGGGTGGAGGGCGCGCCCTACCCCCTAGGCGTGCCCCCCTGCCTCATGGGCACCTCGTGTGCTCTCCGGACTCCATTTTCTTGCATGATACTTCTTTCGGTCAGTAAAAATTTATTATATAATCTCCCGAAGGTTTTGACCACCTTATCATGCAAATATCCTCTGTCTTTGTTTCGAGCTGTTTTCTGTCAGATTTGTCAAGGCCAGGCATCATGACGTCACCCTCCTCCAACAGTGAAGACAAGGATGCTTGGCTATTGAAGATAGAGGTGAAGAGAGAAGAACCTGGGGAGATCAACAAGGATGATGGGATCAAGAAGGCCATGGAGGATCAAGCTCCGGCAGCATAAGAAGAAAACATCCTTCAACCTCTTCCTAACCTCTTTACCCCAACTGAGATTGAAGCTTTCAAGATGATTGAGTTAGCTTGCATACAAAACAAGTATCTCACACATCGCACTCAAGGGCATTATCCATAAGTTGGAAGAGCTCCTATGCTCGATGTGCGACTATCCATCATCATCACCATCTTCTTCACCACCAAAGGAGACATAATTACATGGGTATGGGCACTCCCCTTGGCAACTGTCAAGCTTGGGGGAGTTGCCCCGGTATCTTATCACCATCACACTCCTATCTTTGCCATTTTACTTATTTGATCTCTTTAGTAATATCTTGATCTAGTAGAATAAAGTTTTGGTATGATTTAGTTTTGAGTTTTGCTATATGATTCCTCTATGTAACCGAGTCCGTGAGCTATATATAAATAAGATTAGTGTTGAGTCAAGGGCTTTGCTATCTTGCTATGATCTTGAGTGAATAAAATAATAAAAAGAAATCAAGAGATCATATTGATCTTATGGAAAGTAATGACTTCACACATAAAAAGTATGATGATTAAAAGTTGTTGAGAGTTGGCAAACATATTTTTGGTCATTGTTGCAATTAATAGGGAGTAATAAAGAAAGAGAGGTTCTCACATATAAATACACTATCTTTGACATCTTCTATGATTGTGAGCACTCATTAAAATATGACATGCTAAAGAGTTGATGTTGGACAAGGAAGAAAACATAATGGGTTATGTTTTCTCACATCTCAATTAAAGTATATTGTCATGGATCATCCAACATGTTGAGTTTTTCTTTCCCCCTCATGCTAGCCAAATTCCTCGCACCAAGTAGAGATACTACTTGTGCTTCCAAATATCCTTAAACCCAGTTTTGCCATGAGAGTCCACCATATCTACCTATGGATTGAGTAAGATCCTTCAAGTAAGTTGTCATGTTGCATGCAATGAAAATTGCTCTCTAAATATGTATGACTTATTAGTGTGGAGAAAATAAGCTTTATACGATCTTGTGATATGGAAGTAATAAAAGCGACGGACTGCATAATAAAGGTCCGTATCACAAGTGGCAATATAAAGTGACGTTCTTTTGCATTAAGATTTCGTGCATCCAACCATAAAAGCACATGACAACCTCTGCTTCCCTCTGCGAAGGGCCTAGCTTTTACTTTCTGTCTTATAAAAGAGTCATGGTGATCTTCACCTTTCCTTTTTACATTTTATCCTTTGGCAAGCACCTTGTGTTGGAAAGATCCAGATATACATATCCAATTGGATGTAAGTTAGGATGAACTATTATTGTTGACATTACCCTTGAGGTAAAAGGTTGGGAGGAAACACTATAAGCCCCTATCTTTCTCTGTGTCCGATTAAAACTCCATAACCATAAGTATTGCGTGAGTGTTAGCAATTGTGGAAGATTAAATGATAGTTGAGTATGTGGACTTGCTGAAAAGCTCTTATATTGACTCTTTCCGATGTTATGATAAATCGCAATTGCTTCAGTGACCGAGATCATAGTTTGTTAGTTCTCAATGAAGTTTCTGATTCATACTTAACATTGTGAATAGATAGTTACTTGAGCATAAGAAATCATATGACAATATATATATATATATATATATATATATGTGTGTGTGTGTGTGTGTGTGTGTGTGTGTGTGTGTGTGTGTTGCTGTTATAAGAATGATCATGATGCCCTCATGTCCGTATTTTATTTTATCGACACCTCTATCTCTAAACATGTGGACATATTTTTCGATATCGGCTTCCGCTTGAGGCCAAGCGAGGTCTAAGCATGGGGGAGTTGATACGTCCATTTTGCATCATGCTTTTATATCGATATTTATTGCATTATGGGCTGTTATTTCACGTTATGTCACAATACTTATGGCTATTCTCTCTTATTTTACAAGGTTTACATGAAGAGGGAGAATGCCGACAGCTGGGATTCTGGGCTGGAAAAGGAGCAAATATTAGAGACCTATTCTGCATAGCTTCAAAAGTCCTGAAACTCCACGAAAGTCATTTTTGGAATTAATGATAAATATTGAGCGGAAGAAGTACCAGAGGGGCCCACATCCTGGCCACGAGGGTGGGGGGCGCGCCCTACCCCCCTGGGCACACCCCCTGCCTCGTGGGCCACCTGGCAGCCCTCCAGTGCCCATCTTCTGCTATATGAAGTCTTTTACCCTGAAAAAAAATCATAAGCAAGCTTTCGGGATGAAACTCCACCGCCACAAGGCGGAACCTTGGCGGAACCAATCTAGGGCTCCGGCGGAGCTGTTCTGCCGGGGAAACTTCCCTCCGGGAGGGGGGAATCATCACCGTCGTCATCACCATCGATCCTCTCATCGGGAGGGGGTCAATATCCATCAACATCTTCACCAGCACCATCTCCTCTCAAACCCTAGTTCATCTCTTGTATCAAATCTTTGTATCAAAACCTCAGATTGGTACCTGTGGGTTGCTAGTAGTGTTGATTACTCCTTGTAGTTGATGCTAGTTGGTTTATCCGGTGAAGATCATTTGTTCAGATCCTTAATGCATATTAATACACCTCTGATCATGAACATGAATATGCTTTGTGAGTAGTTACGTTTGTTCCTGAGGACATGGGTGAAGTCTTGCTATTAGTAGGCATGTGAATTTGGTATTCGTTCGATATTTTGATGAGATGTATGTTGTCTCTCCTCTAGTGGTGTTATGTGAACGTCGACTACATGACACTTCACCATTATTTGGGCCTAGAGGAAGGCATTGGGAAGTAATAAGTAGATGATTGGTTGCTATAGTGACAGAAGCTTAAACCCTAGTTTACGAGTTGCTTCGTAAGGGGCTGATTTGGATCCATATGTTTCATGATATGGTTAGGTTTACCTTGATACTTCATTTGTAGTTGCGGATGCTTGCAATAGGGGTTAATCATAAGTGGGATGCTTGTCCAAGAAAGGGCAGTACCCAAGCACGGGTCCACCCACATATCAAATTATCAAAGTAGCGAACGCGAATTATATGAGCGTGATGAAAACTAGCTTGACAATAATTCCCATGTGTCCTCGGGAGTGCTTTTCTCATTATAGGAACTTGTCCAGGCTTGTTCTTTTCTACAAAAAGGATTGGGCCACCTTGCTGCACCTTATTTACTTTCATTGCTTGTTACCCGTTACAAATTATCTTATCACAAAACTATCTGTTACCTACAATTTCAGTGCTTGCAGAGAATACCTTACTGAAAACCGCTTGACATTTCCTTCTGCTCCTCGTTGGGTTCGACACTCTTACTTATCAAAAGGACTACGATAGATCCCCTACACTTGTGGGTCATCAATGGGTACTTTGTGAGCCTAAAGGAGTTGGCTGATTCAATGAAGCCTACCAAATGGCTATTAAACGGTGTTGTCGAAGCTGCACTTATCCAAATTAGGGAAACCTTACCTAAGGACTCGAAGAAGGTCATCATGCCACTCAGGGTTGTTGTAAGTTGAATGAGAACTGTTGTTCTTGTTTCACACAACATTCCTTGTCCGTTTCTTTTTTATAGTGTGTTTCCTAAGACTCATCTTTTCTAATGCAGACACGCTTGCAACAAGGAATATACAACGCTGCCGAGATACATTCTAAATTTGAGAAGACTAATCGCCTAGACCATGAAGATATGGTCAGTTATTTTGCTGGCCACAAAAACTTTGTGTTTTTCAACTTTTCTTCTTGCATAGCTCTTGGGTTTCACTGGGCAGTTCTGCACAACTCATAGTTATTTTTATTTTTTTGCCTTCTTTTTCTGTGTTGTTTAATATGTGCAGGTGATGCTCCTTGTGCTCGAGTTCGCTGATCCCAATGATCGAGAAGGAGGCAGACACTACTGGGTGTTTAACATCAACTCAAGGGATCAACATTTCGAGGTGCTAGATTCTCGGAGGAAGCTCGACAACCCTGCCTTAATGCACCGTGCTTCAACTATAGCGGGGGATGTGAGGTGTTTATGGAAGCATCATTACCCAAAGCACAATATCAGTCACTTTCAAGTCATCGACATTGATGTACCCAAGCAACTTGGGAAGTAAGTCATGCATGCACGCCATTTCCCTCTTTTATTTTTTTTATAGTTGGCTTCCGATCAAGAGAAAATTCAACTAGTTGCACAAACCACACCATCTAGTTGCACAAAGTCTTTATACAGTTGGAAGCTGGTCAATGGGGAGTTGCACATTTTTTTGAGCTAGTTGCACGATACAAAGAGAATCTATAATGTATATTTGTCCACCTTTCTCTTCTTGGATTTTGAAACAACAGTAGTTCAAGAAGGAAAGTTTGCATGATCAAGAACATGGTTTTGCAAAAAAGGTTGTTAGTTGCAATTTTTTTATTTTTCTTTTACTATGTTTTTCAGTTGCACGAGTATGGCCCCATCTCATGTCAAAATAACAATGTGTTTTTTCCTTCTTCTTTTTTGCACAACAATGAATGTGGTGTGTTTATGTTGTTCAATACTAGCATTTGGAATAGGAGACAATTGCCAAACTATGAACCAAAAGAGTGCCTAAGCATGAGAAGGATAATGACCCACAAGATGGTTGACTTTGCTCTTAACAAAGCCCCGTGGAGGGAAATTCTACGGTACAAAGAGTAAGTTTTATTTTGCTCCCTTTTTATCCGCTACCATCGGTCTACATAACAGTTGCACAATGATACTCAATCAGTTGCACACCCAATACAAGTTCAGTTGCACAATTTTACCTGGGCCTTTTTTTGCCCATGTTGCACATTCTGCTTCTTGTGTGGCTGTGTTTTAACCCTAAGAATGATATAATTTTTGTCCTTTTTCTTTTCCTATTTACATGGCATAGTACTTGGAGATGTTACAATTGCACATACAGGGCAGACACTTGCACATTGGTTCTAATTAACTTGCACAGTTCCTTTCGATCGCAAACCATCAAAAAATCAATCACTAAAGGAAAACACACATAGTAACATTCTTTTACCAAACAACAGACGTAAATGTGTAAATTTGCCAATAGAGGCATAAATAGGTAAATATGTAGTCTCACACATAGTCAAGTGATAGTCTGCCACTCTTTCAACATGAATACAAATGGGGTGCCAACTGTAAGTTTAAAGAAGACAAAGAAGAAATTTCCAAAGCAGTTTTTCATTGCTGGATCATCATAGCTCCATCCATGCCCTATCAGTGCAAGCCTTTTGATGGTTTCCCCATTTATCTATTGCTTCTATGTCACCAAGTTGTCACGCCAACTTTGTAGAGCAGCCAGCGGCATTGTGCTTATCTGAGTTGCAGTAGCTGCACCTGTTTTTCCTTTTCGGGTGCAGTTCAAGAGCTGAATGATAGCGTCTACTCCTTGCCCTCCCTTTTGTAGTTGAATTTGGCGGATCCCTAGAAGTTGCATCATCATTGTCGTTGCTCGTAGGCGACATCTGCTCAGTGCAGTTATGATGGCCTTGTGTTGTGTTACTCATAGGAAGAGGTGCTGAAGCATTACTCACACGTGGCCCAGCATGACCCATAGGAGGAGGTGGTTCAGCACAACCCATGGGAGGAGGCGCTGGACCATGAGTAGCACAACCCATGGGAGGAGATGGTGGACCACAACTACCATGGCCCGTGGGAGTAGGTGATGGACCACAAGCACCATAGCCCATGGGAGGAGGTGGTCCACCATGGCCCATGGTAGTTGGTGGTGGAGTACGAGCAATAGGGGTAGTTGCTGGAGTAGGCCCTGTAGATGTAGGTGGCACGGGAGGATCCTGGTTGTTATCACCAGCGTACGGACCTGCTTCTCTTGCAACCCTTTTTTTTCCTTTCTAGACTTGTTCAGCTGCACAATCTCTATGCGTTCCGCACACATGCTTATCAATAATGGCTTTTGCTGCATCAGAACCACAAGCAAACTTTGCTAGTTTCTATAAATCTGCAGTCATGTTCGCATGCCGAATTTCCTTTAGAGTTTGAGGAGGCATTACATCAGGCTGCTGGCTAGTGGCACTTGGCACACTTGGGACAGCAACTGGCATCCAATGCTTCAACATGTACTGCTCCGGGATGACATCAAGCCCAATATGCGTGAACACTTCCAGTATGTGGCAACAAAGGATGTCATCCCTCTCCATTTTGCAACACTCACACGAATAGTGTCCCTCTGGTATTTTTTCCACCACTAAGTAGTTCCTGGAACCATACTTCACAACCCATTTTGTATTTGTTCTCAGCTCAATGTTTTCACACCAATTTAGAATGCATTGTAGCGTCCAATCATCGAAAACTCATCACGGCTTTTGCAGTAAAGATCTCTAGTGTATGTCTTGTATGCCTGCTTCTCTATTGGGAATTGTGACCACATGTCAAGATCTAGATGTTCTGTCCTGTAGTCATTGCACCCTTCCTTGACAAGGATGTGCATCTGTATTTTCTCGTACTGCTTCACAAAGTTTAGAATTGACTTGTGAGGGTTGACATACCGCTTCAAGACTGCATTGAACCCTTCACTTTGTTGTGTAGACTGCAAGAAGGAAAACAAATCTATGCTTGAAGTAACATGGCAGCCAACTATTCCTATATTCGTAAAGTTTCTCAAAATGGGTGTGTGTAATTGCCTCATATTTCATCATCAAAGCAACCCAATTCCATTCAAACTCATCTGGTGTGAAACTGAAATCAATGCAAAGTGTCATGGAATTGTCACGTCAGATGTCCTGGCGTAAGGACTTTGGTGTGGAGCCATCGCAACATAGTTAGCTTGAAGGGGTTAAACAAGACAAGGGACACAGAGAGTTTATACTGGTTTGGCCCCTCGCGGTGGAGGTAAAAGCCTAATCCAGTGTAGGGTGGTTATTGCTTGGGCTTCGATTACTAGGGAGTAAATACGCTTGACCTAGTTCTTGATCTCTTCTTTCCTGCCCTAACTCGCCGCCGGGTCGTCCCATTATATACACAGGTTGACGCCCGATGGCTTATAGAGTCCCGGCCATCTCATAGACAATGTGTCCGGCTCGGTGACTAACTAAACCTGCCTTACAATACAATTTATTCATATGTCGGTTCATCCTCTTGGGCCCTAAGTCGCCTCTGGGTCTTGGGGCCGTTAGTGGGCTTGCTATGACCCACCATCTTCATTGATAATCGTCAGTGGTATGACCCGACCCCTCCTGGGCGGTTCATACGCAGTAGTTATATCCCCAACATTAGGCCCCAGGTTGATTTGAACTTCTTCATATCAATCTTGAATACCCGACTTGTAAGAATCTGCATCACTTGTTGTAACCCGCCATGACGTTAGCTCTCAAAATATTCTTAAACCGCCATAACGCCATTTTGCATTAACTCCGCACGAAGCCCAGAACATCTTAACTGATCCTTATCTTAATAAACATCCCGAAGATCAAGGTATCCATATATCCACATGATGATTTTGGCCTCCTCGATTCTCGTGCATGCCTTGTATTCGCCCCCTTTATAAATAGGGACATGGGTCTTTCTCATTTCCCCCCTTGCTTCATTCTTCGTCTTTCTCCTTCTCACAGTCGCACGAGCGCTCGAACTCCACCGCCGCGACCTCCAACCGCTGCATCAACCCAAGATGCTGCATCAACCTGATTGGATCAGAGAACTCCAGTGCACCTCCACTACTCCTCATTACTTGTAAGTACATCTCCCTCTTTCATCTCAGATCTATATTAGGGTTCGGGCTGTTCATCGGCGTTCTTGCCATTCTTCATCGCTATCTTCAACTCCGATACCTTTTAATCCGAAGATGCCGTAAATCTTGTGCGGAAGTAATTTTACCATCATTTTCATTACTAGAACAACATCTCTTCATAGAAAATCACATATGAGCATCAAAACTTTCCACTGTCGCCACCTTAGGTTTTATTTTCACTGTCTTTTCTGAACCGCCATAGATCTGAAATCATAGATTTAACTTGTGAAATCTATTTATCCACCACTTAGCAAAATTTTCACTTGTTAGATTCAAAGCACTAAAAACTGCCCTGGCTGCTTATAACATAAACCGTGACCCATCATATATCATTAGGCCCTGTTTAAGCCACCATCGTCCACTTAAGTCAATAATCCGGCCATATCCTTCCGGTTTAACCAAGCTGGCTTGTTCATCCTCATAATTCTATCCTCTGGCTTAACAATCCGCATATTCTGAACTAGATCTCTATAGCTTTTATCCTTGTATAGCAGTTTAAACAATAATTTGTAACTCGCCAGATATCTGCCGATTTAATAACATCTTGAATTGCCTTGTGTATGTTGTGCACTCAATCATGACCAAGACCGTTACGTCATGCGATTGGGTCCCATCCATTATCACGGAGGCAATGCTCAAGGATTATGTCAAAATTGGTTTCTTACCGTCCAAAGACATCATTCACTGACGTGCTCCTAAACCAGATGAAGCCAAACCTTAGCCGTAAGACGATGAAGTTATCATTTTCACTGATCACATGAACTGGGGCTTCTCACCGCCCGGATCAAAATTCTTCCGTGACGTTCTGTATGGAACTTCATCCTCAAGATATCGGGCCCAATTCCATTTCCAATATTTTCAATTTCCAAGTCTTCTATGAAGTATACCTTCAAGAAGAACCTAGTGTTGACCTCTTCAGAGAGTATTTTTACATGAACCGCCAGAATGAATTTACTGACGGTCCCAACCAAGAACTTGGAGGGATCTCAATTTAGCAACACAGAGATGCCATTTTCCCTTATGCTCAGCTTCCAAGCCATCCCAAAATTGGAATCAAACCTGGTTCTACTGCAAAGATACTTCTCCTGCTAATGAAAATCCCTTACCAGGCTATCATGACCAACGGCTCAACCCGAAGCATCCTCTTCCCGGCCGACTTACCACTGCTGAACGGGCCAAACTTGCACCTACCTTCTCAAAGTTTAGGGCATTATTGGGCAACAGATTAACCGGGATTGATCTGGTTTGGTGCTAGGTAGCTTGGAGGATCATACCTTTAAGCTGCCGACCCGTTTTAATGTGTACATATACTGGCGATACCAAAGATCTACTGCGTTGCAGTTCAACACGTTTGACTGACAAAGCCATCAATGAAATGACCAAGACTCTTCTCAATGAAAGCTTGGAGAGCTGCAGCAGAGTGGGTCTGAATCCCTTGTGCACACTTAACCCGGCACCGGAGGTAAGTCTGTCCGCTTTATATACTTTACTTCATTGTTTATAGAATCTGGAAATCCCCAACCTTTATTATAATCTTTCTCAGGCTGGATCCACTTTCTAGGATAAGAGATATGATGAAAAAGCCGCCAAGAAGGCCAGGGCTAAGACCAAAGCCATGAAGAAGAAAAAAAAGAAATCCACTGCTTCTGACACGTTTAACATGGATGAAGGTGAAGAGTCGGAGGTAGACCTTGATTCCCTTGGCTCCTTTTTCATCCATCTTATTGACACTGATTGCTATCAGGATGACGCAGAGAGCAGACAGCCGGTTGATGACGAGGTAACCATTATTTCCTCCAACTCAGAGCCCTTGCCAAGACAAAAAATTCGACGCGTGATCCGGAAAGTAAGGTTTTCTCACCCTTTAGCTCACATGGATCCCAACTTTATTTTGAAGCAACAACAACATGAGAACCGGCGCAGAACCTGGACCAGTGGTGGCGGAGAACTTTCCTCCGGTTTACCTAACATGCTAGCCCCACGCAAACACCGGAATGAGGTATTCAAAAATTCTGACTCTTATTTATTTTAAAACAGGCTTTATTCATCCAATACTTCATGCTTCTGACTCAAATTACCAGGGGACCTCTCACTCTTCGTCCGGCGATTCATCTCAGACTCTACTTCTGCCTTTCAAGACTGCCCCTTGGTACCAACTTTAATCTGTGTTTTTCAACATCGCTAAATTCATACTGACTTTCTGAATCCTCTTGCAGTGGGAAAGCAAAGCCTAGCAAAAAAGCCAAAATGAACAAGCCCATAGAAGACCCAAGCCTCATGAACCGGAAAAGCAAGCACCAATTTCCGAGGCCTCCGTGCAACAACCGGATGATCCTGCTGATGACCCGCCACCAGAAAATCATGGTACCTCTGCTGATCATATGGTTGCTGATCCCTTGGTTGCTGAACCGCCAAGCCCAACTAAGCCTCCAAAACCAAACACTGAGGAAGTTGTGGTCACTGGCACTGGTTTTCAAGAGCCGGGGAACCCTGTTGCTCTGGCTAAACATTCTGCCAAGGAAGAACTGATCAAGAGGCGCAAGGTCAAATTTGACATGGCCCATTACTCGCATCTGAACATTACTGAGATCCTCTCCGGCTATCTTAATCAAGTACACATCAGCCATGATCTGGAGATTGCCATGGTCAAGCATATGCATCCGAAACATGAGGTACTAACTCTTGCTCTCATATGAGATATATTCCTTTAGCCCCCAAGTCTACTGAATATGATAGAATAAAATATACTATAGAATTGTTAGATAGCCTTTTAACTATGCATCTGAGTGAGAACATGTAGCCCCCAAGGGTTGGCTTAAACTATTAAGTTAAGCCGGTTCTTTAGTTAATAATGATCAACCTTGCATCTTTAGTCCCCAAGCGCCGGTTGAATCTATCAGAATAAACTGGGACTGATCAATTGATAAATATCTCATCTAGTCATCCTTGCAAACCGGGTAAACTTTGATAAATGATGAACCAGGGACATCTGCCATTGCATCATAAAATAAGCTTTGCATCCATTAGCCCCAAGTGCCAAGTGATGTTGCTTGCAAAGGGCTTGGGACTTATCAATATATTTAACTCCATAAAGAAACTTTCTGCACCCATTGGCCCCAAAGTGCCAAGTGCTATTGCTTGCAAAGGGCTTGGGACTTATCAATATATATTGTTACATAACTGTTCATATTGTTTGGACTTTTTCTTTCAGGAAGCATCCAATCAATTTCAATCTCAGCTGACTGACTTGAAAACCCGGCTTGAAACACAATAAGCTGTGACTCGGAAGGCCGACTCCAAGTTCAAGTTTAGCTAGGATGAAAATGAAAAGCTTAAGACTGAATTTAACACTGAGAAAGCCACCTGGGCTGAAGAGAGGGCTGCCCTGATCCAAAGGGCTGAGAAAGATGAGGCCTCATTGGAGGAGGTCACAACCAAACTCACTGGGTTGAAGCATCATATCAACCAGATGAGTTTTGCTATTTTTGGTAAGATTTGTTTATATCATAATGACTTTTTGCTCTCCATGTTGTAAACCACCAAGTGACTTAATCAAAATACGCCATGCAGGTCCCAAAAGCAGCAATCTTGGGAAGGAGATGCTAACAAAGCTCAAGGCAGTTTATACACTAGCAGAACAACTATACACCGGAGCTCAACGCACAATAGCCGCCATCTCCCCAAGCAAACAAACACCATCTCTTCTCAGCAATGTGTTAAGCAACCTTTCTGTCTTGCCAGCCAGAATTGAAGAGAACAAACGGTCGGCTGCTAGAGCCGGTGCCATTACGGCTTTAAGCCGGGCGAAGGCATGACAATCAGAATTAGACCCGGCCGAGCTAGCCACTGGCTATCCCAGTTTTAAAGAGGCAGGTCTCCTTTTGACAAGAAAGATTTTGCTGCCTATGTGAAGGAGATGCATCCTTTAGCGAGCCTGCTTGCTAAAGAAACGAATATGTCTAAGTATCAGGCAACTTACATCGCAGATAACCAGAAAATGCCCACGCCGGCTTACAAGATTGCAGATCTTATCCCTCTAATTTGTAAGCATACTTTTGCCCCAGAAATTGATCCGTCTGAGCTTATTGATGAAGACGCTGAATTTCAAGCCTTGACTGGTATCAATTGGTCATCGCCTGACTTCCAGACGGTGGAGGGATAAGAAGAACCGGCGTGGGATGATCCGGAGGCTTCAAACCGCCAAGGCCAGGAGAACTGATCCGCTGGACGGTTCTTTACTCGCACCACCAGGAACTGCTTGAAAAACAATAATCCATTTGAGCTCACGGAGCCATGTAATAGGCTAGTTAAATACCGATCTGCCATGCCATCGTGCATGTTTTGTTCTCATAACACTACTGATCCATCATTGGAAACCTGCCACTTATGCTTTATAGTATTATCCATTATGCAGGTCAGATTCATCATTTTTCCTTGCATATAAACAGATAACAAGTGCCCTGGTGGTTTACCCCAGGCCGGGTCACAATACCCCATATAAAAACCACTGAAGACTAAATAGTCCATAATCAGGGCCGGTTTGTCAAAACCATAACAAAATAAATATCATACCTATGATATTTTTTCATACTGCCGACTTATCATACGTCGTGTAGTAAAGGTAATAGCTCAAAGACAGAAGCACAACGCCATGTTCAATATATTCATACTGCCGGCTTACAGCGCCGCGTGCATCAAGGGGCAATATCCCAAAACTTTGAGCACAACGCTCTAAGCATATAATCATTATACCCTCGCGACGTAAAGTCCACAACCAGGCCGGGTTAATAACGCTCCGGATAAAGATATACATGAACAATAAGGCAACATGGCCCTCTTTGGTTTTTCAACCATGTATTGACATGTCACAAGAGACAAAACTCCAAAATGTTCAAATCAAAGATAAATCAGAAAACAAGGCTTTCATAGGCCGCCAAGCCTCAAACTCAAGTGCTTTCATGGGCCGCACAACCACTGAGTTAAACCTTCATTCAAACCTTGTAAGCCGGACCTCACATGACCAATCACCGTTTTAACGTTGACAAGTTCAGGGTATTTATAAGATTGACTGTCAAGAGTATGGCGAGTCATGCCAGGATTACTTGGGCGGAGTGGCAGACTTACAAAGGCAGGATAACCCGGATATTTCGGTGAATAGACCAGGCGTCTAAGCCTATTACAAGGGTAATCAAATCTCTGTTCATAAACAAAAAGCCCCCAAGTAATATTTCATCCCAAGCATATAAGCCAGATCAGTAGGGTATTCATAGCTGTGCTGAATGGGCAGGAAACCCCCAAGTATGTTTTAATCATGGCGTTCAAGCCAGATCAAGAGGGTAGTCATAGCTATGCTCAATGAGCAGGAAGCCCCAAGTGATCGTATGAAGTGACAATAAAGACTCATATTCTTAGAAATGAGACGACAGAGGCCCTGAATTATCAGGGATGCTGGCTTTATTATATCCATGATAATATATATTGACAAAGTATGTACATCACAAGAGCTGGTGGCTCAGGTGTAATAATCCCGAAGATGAGCAATATTCCATGGCCGTCGGGTCTCCTCCTCTGACGTCCGTGAGTCCTTGTGGTCTTGAACATCGATAAAGTAGTATGACCGTTGTTCAGATTCTTGCTGACCATGAAGGGCCCTTCCCAAGGTGGGGATAGCTTGTGCATGTCAGTTTGATCCTAGATGAGCCGGAGCACGAAATCGCCTCCTTGAAAGGTCCTGGTTTTAACCCGGCGGGTGTGATAACGATGTAGATCTTGCTGGTAAATCGGCAAATGATCCGTCGCAAGGTCATGCTCATCATCTAACAGGTCAATAGCATCCTGACATGCTTTCTCATTATCAGCTTCAACATAAGCTGCCACACGAGGCGAATCGTGACGTATGTCACTAGGGAGAACCGCCTCAGCTCCATAAACCATGAAGAAAGGCATGTAACCCGTAGGTCTGTTGGGGGTGGTATTGATACTCCAAAGCACCGAGGGAAACTCCTCCACCCAACAACCCGGTGTCCTCTGCAAAGGAACCATAAGCCGGGGCTTGATACCTCTCAATATTTCTTGATTAGCTCGTTTAGCTTGGCCATTAGACTGGGGGTGAGCCACTGATGACACATCAAGCCGGATATGCTCTTGTTGACAGAATTCTTTCATTGCTCCTTTATATAGATTAGTACCATTATCAGTGATGATACTATGAGGATACCCAAAACGAAAGATCACCTTTTTGATGAATTGAACCGCCGTGGCTACATCACATTTGCTGACCAGCTTAGCCTCAACCTACTTTGTAAACTTGTCAGCCGCCACCAAGAGGTGGGTCTTTTTATCCTTGGACCTTTTGAAAGGCCCAACCATATCTAGCTCCCAGACTGCAAATGGCCAAGTAATTGGAATCATCCTCAATTCTTGAGCCGGCACATGAGCTCGTCTTGAAAATTTCTGACAACCATCACATTTACTGTCCAGATCTTCTGCATGAATCTCCCTTAAAATTTCACGGCCCTCCTCAGGAGAAACGCATCATTGAAACACCCTGGTAACACTGCATCTGTGAAGCTCACCATTGACAATAGTCATTGACTTAGACCTCCGGGTTATCTACCTGGTCAAAGTTTCATCCTTAGGTAACTCGCCCCGGGTCATGTACGCCAGATACGAACAGTCCAATCAGGGATAACATGAAGAGCCGCCACCAATTGTGCCTCCGGGTCAGGAAATGCTAAGTCCTCCTCAGTAGGAAAGTTCACGGATGGGTTATGCAAAATATCAAGGAAAATATTAGGGGGAACCGGCTTACGCTGAGACCCCAGCCGGCTTAACACATCAACTGCTACATTTTTCCTTCGATCAGCATGCTCCACTTGATAACCCTTGAAGTGACCAGCAATAGTATCAACCTCTCGACGATAAGCCGCCATGAGTGGATCCTTTGAATCCCAAGTCCCCGACACTTGCCGAGCCACCAAATCTGAGTCGCCAAAACATCTTACCCTACTTAGATTCATCTCTTTATCCATCTGAAGACCATGGAGTAAGGCTTCATATTCAGCTACATTGTTAGTACAAGGGAACATCAACCTTAAAACATAACAAAATTTATCACCTCGTGGGGAAGTCAATATAACTCCAGCCCCTGAGCCTTCCAACTGCCTGGATCCATCAAAATGAATAGTCCAATATGTATTATCCAGCTTATCCTCAGGCATCTGCAACTCTGTCCAATCATTAATGAAGTCCACAAGTGTTTGAGATTTTATAGCCGTCTGTGGCACATATTTTAAACCATGGGGTCCAAGCTCAATGGCCCACTTAGCTACCGGACCTGTGGCTTCTCTATTTTGAATAATATCCCCAAAAGGAGCAGAGCTAACCATAGTGATGGGATGACAAGGGAAATATTGTTTCAATTTGTGACTAGCCATGAACACGCCATAAACCAGCTTCTGCCAATGTGGGTATCTCTGCTTAGACTCAATGAGCACCTCACTGACATAATAAACCGGCCTTTGAACCGGATACTCCTTACTTGACATCTTCCTTTCAATCAGAACTGCCACACTGACAACCCTGTTATTTGCAGCAACATATAACAGCAAGGGCTCTTTCTCAATGGGAGCTGCAAGAACCGGCGGCTCAGCTAGTTGCTTCTTAAGTGCCTCAAACGCCTCATTAGTAGCATCGGTCCAGACAAAGTTATCTGTTTTTTTCATCATCTAATACAAAGGGATAGCCTTCTCTCCTAGGCGACTTATAAACCGGCTCAAAGCCGCAATACGACCCGCCAAATGTTGGACGTCATTGATACACGCCGGCTTAGCCAAAGAGGTGATAGCCTCGATCTTCTCCGGGTTAGCTTCAGTGCCTCTCTCAGACACCAAGAAACCCTATAACTTGCCTGTTGGTACGCCAAAAACACACTTGGCCAGGTTAAGCATCATCTTGTAGACCCAGAGATTGTCAAAGGTTTCCTTCAAATCCTCAATCAATGTCTCCTTCTTCCTGGATTTCACAACAATATCGTCCACATAAGCATGAACATTGCGCCCAATATGGCCATGGAGGCTATTTTGAACACACCATTGGTAAGTCGCTTGGGCACTCTTGAGCCCAAAAGGCATAGACACATAGCAGAAGACTCCAAATGGAGTGATGAAGGTTGTGTTCTCCTGGTCCTTAACTGTCATTTTGATCTGATGATAACCAGAGTAAGCATCCAAAAAACTCAAGCGCTCACAACCCGCCGTAGCATCAATAATCTAATCAATACGAGGGAGAGCAAAAGGATCAGCCGGACATGCCTTGTTAAGGTCTGTATAATACACACACATACGCCAAGTGTAATTTTTCTTAAGTACTAGCACCGGGTTAGCCAACCACTCAGGATGAAAAACTTCAATGATGAACCCTGCCGCCAAGAGCCGGGCCACCTCTTCACCAATTGCATTGCGCCTTTCCTCATTAAACCGACGAAGAAACTGCTTGACTGGCTTAAACTTGGTATCCACATTAAGAGTGTGCTTAGTGAGTTCCCTCGGTACACCTGGCATGTCAGAAGGCTTCCATGCAAAGATGTCCCAGTTCTCACGGATGAACTGATGAGCGCACTTTCCTATTTCGGATCCATATTAGCACTGATGCTGAACTGCTTTGATGAATCGCCAGGAACAAAATCAACCATTTTAGTATCATCTGCCAACTTAAACTTCATTAAGGGCTCATTGTCTGTGGTTGGCTCCTTCAAAGGTGTCATATCCGTCGGGTCAACATTGTCTTTATAAAACTTCAATATCTCAGTGGCACAAGCCGACTCAGCATAAGCAACATCACCCTCTTCACAATCCAGAGCGATTCTTCTATTGCCATGCATCGTGATGGTACCCTTGTGACCCGACATCTTAAGCTGCAAATAAACATAACACGGTCGTGCCATAAACTTGGCATAAGTCGGCCGCCCAAACCAGGCATGGTATGGGCTCTTGATTTTCACCACCCCAAAGGTTAACTTCTCAGCTCTGGAATCATTGTCATCTCCAAAAGCCATCTCCAGTGTTATCCTTCCCATAGAATACGCCGACTTACCAGGCACCACCCCATGAAAGACAGTAGAAGACGACCTAAGATCCTTGTCAGTCAAGTTCATACGACAAAAGGTCTCATAGTAAAGGATATTGATACTGCTGCCTCCAACCATGAGCACCTTCGTGAGCTTATATCCTCCTACTTGTGGAGCAACCACCAATGCTAGCTGACCTGGATTGTCGACCCGGGGCGGGTGATACTCTCGGCTCCATACAATAGGCTGCTCAGACCACCTTAAGTATCGGGGCACCGCCGGTTCAACAGAGTTCACCGCCTGCTTATGGATTTTCTGATCTCGCTTGCACAGACTTGTGGTGAGCACATGATACTGACCACCGTTCAACTGCTTTGGATTACTTTGATAACCAGACTGCTACCACTGATTTCCTTGACCAGACTATTGATTAAAACCACCTTGATTGCCTTGATCCTAAAAGCCAGAGTTCAAACCGCCACCACCAAATCCAGACCTGCCATTCGGGCCATGATTGAAAAAAATGGAATTCTTAAACTCCTTCATGATGAAGCAATCCTTCCACAGATGAGTAGCTGGCTTCTCGCGCGTACCATGCCTTGGACAAGGCTGATTCATCACTGCCTCAAGGTTGAATCTTGACCCTCCGAACTGAGCCGGCTTTCCCTTGTGATGCTGATTCTTATTTTGCACATTGGTGTTAGCCACAACGTCGAAGTTACCATTAGCCTTACGCTTACCGTTGCCGCCTTGACCTGCCGGGTTATGCTGCTACCCTTTTACATTACCGCCTTTCTTTCCCTTACCCAGCTTATCATCATCAGACTTGGGGTCCTTGGTACTCTCAGAGTCGGCATATTTGACGAGAGCCGCTATTAGCTCCCCCATGTCGTTGCCGTGGCGTTTTAGCCGCCCCAGCTTTTGCTTAAGGGGGATGAAACGACAATTTTTCTCTAACATCAGGACTGCAGAACCGACATTGATACTATCCGACGAGTGTATGATAGACGAGATCCGACGCACCCAATGGGTTGTTGACTCGCCTTCACCTTGAACGCAAGAATCCAAATCCAGAATCGACATAGGCTTCTTGCATGTATCTTTGAAATTTTGAATAAAACACCTCTTTAACTCTGCCCATGATCCAATAGAATTAGCGGGCAGGCTTTTCAACCAAGTACGAGCCGGCCCATCCAACATCATGGTGAAATACTTAGCGCATGCAGCATCACCGACATCCAGCATTTCCATAGCCATCTCATAACTCTCAATCCAAGCCTCTGGGGGCTGATCCGCCACGTAATTAGGCACCTTACGAGGGCCCTTGAAATCCTTAGGCAAGCGCTCATTGCATAGAGCCGACACTAGACACGGCACACCCAAGGTTCTAGAGGTTACTCTTGCCTCCACGTACGTTGAAGGATAAACCAGAGATTGCTGTTGAGCTGCCAACTGAGCCGCCATCTCCGCCTCACGCCGCGCTCTGCCTTGATCTACCAAAGCCTGAGCATCATTCCCAGTGCTCAGCGGGTCAAGCCTACGAGGCTGATGGCGGTGCCGTTCACTTCTTCACACGGTCGGTTCATCAATATGCCTGCTATAACTCCTGCTTAGACATGGTGTTGAGTGGATATGATCACGACTGTACGAATAAGTCGCCTATTGGGCCATATCCGTCTGAAGCAGTTCTCCAGCTCGCCGTATTTCCATTGCCACTGGCGACTCATCCTAAGTTGGGAGAGCCGCCATTCGAGTGGCCGCAGCTATCATGTTGTCCAAGGGGTTAGAAAAATGCCCAGGAGGTGTTGGAACACGCTAAGGAGGGGTTAAGTTCAAGCGTGGGGGGTTCTGCAGCTCATGGCTGAACCGGTTCCTCAGCCGCCGGCGCCCTAGCGTCCCGATCGACACCGAGCGAGTTACTGGTTCCTTCCCCAGGCGTGTTGAAAAGGTTCCTCGCATCGTACGTCGGGGGTAGCCTGCTCACATGCCTTCTATTGAAGACAACTTTTGATGCGTTCCGGTCCAGGCTTATGCAGAAGCTCTCTGTCTGAAGCCGTTCTACCTCCCTCTATAAGGCGACTCGCTCCATTGCCATCCGAGCGTTCTCCGTGTTTAGCTCCTCCTTGGCTTGTGCTATCTCATCACACAATTTTGCAACCTCCGCGTTATGCTGAGTTTGATTCGCCGGGTTAACCTCTACCATTAACAACGTTGTCAGAGCACACAACAGATCAGACAAGACTTGAGCCAGCGGGCGCACAGGGCCTCTTACCCCGAAAGCCGTCGCCGCTACTGACCTGGAGATCATTGCTACTGCAGTCGTAGAGTCCTGCGCTGGCTGTGTACCGGCCATGAAGACCATGACCCGGTGTGGCGGCTCGTAGGGGTCCGGAATACTGTCACCATTGGAATAGCCCCCAAGCCTGCCATCCTGAATCTGGTAGATGGAGTTGGTCTCACCGTTAGAAGAATCATCACTTGAGTAAATAACTATCTCACCACCAGATTCAGATCCTCCTTCTAGTTCCGCTCCATGAACGAAACCAACAAAAACATGCTTTGCGGCGGCTTTAGCCTTGGCGGGTCGCGCGCGCCGAGCCAACTCGATGATGGCGGTGCAGATGTCCGGCTCAGCTTTCCACTCACCAATATTGCCGATGAAGACGTGGATTCCGCCAAAGGGGACCCGGTACCCGTACTTGATTGAGTCGGCCTCGGGGCCCCAGCCCTCGTCGTCGATGTAGAGCTTGCCGCGATGACTCTTGGTCATCCGACCCACAGCGTACCCCTTGAGCCCTGTGAAGCTACCCTTCAAGAACTTGAAACCACCATGCACTGGCCCCATGGTGGGTGCCAACTGTCGTGGAATTGTCATGTCAGATGTCCTAGCGTAAGGACTTAGGTGTAGAGCCATCGCAACATAGTTAGCTTGAAGGGGTTAAACGGGACAAGGGACACAGAGAGTTTATACTGGTTCCGCCCCTCGCAGTGGAGGTAAAATCCTAATCTAGTGTAGGGTGGTTATTGCTTGGGCTTCGATTACCAGGGAGCGAATACGCTTGACCTAGTTCTCGATCTCTTCTTTCCTGCCCTAACTCGTCGCTGGGTCGTCCCTTTATATACACAAGTTGACGCCCGACGGCTTATAGAGTCCCGGCCAGCCATAAACAACGTGTCCGACTCAGTGACTAACTAAACCTGCCTTACAATACAAGTTATTCATATGGTGGTTCATCCTCTTGGGCCCTAAGTCGCCTATGGGTCTTGGGCCATCAGTTGGCTTGCTATGACCCGCCATCTTCATTGATAATCATCAGTGGTATGGCCCGGCCCCTCCTAGGCGGTTCATACTCAGTAGTTATATCATCCAACTTTCTCTTGAGCTTTTTTCATGATGTGCCACCGACAACATCGGTGCACAACTTGTGGGAAATATGTTCTTTATGGACTCCTTCATTGCCACATCCTGACCAGTAATGATGTTATCCGGTGCCCTTCAATTTATAGCCTTTAGGAAAGCTCCAAAAACCCAATCAAAGATGGTCTCCATTTCTTGTCTCACAAACGCGCAACCCAACATGATTGATTAACCATGACGATTGATCCCAATGAACGGAGCAAAAGGCATGTTGTAGATATTGGTCATGTAGGTTGTGTCAAAGGAGACACAATCATGATAAGCCTCCGTATAAGCTTTCTGTGCCAAGCCATCCACCCAAAAAAATGTTTTCTGCCTTGCCTTCAAGATCATATTTATCTTATTGAAAAATCTGGATCATCTTTTTGCAAGTCTTTAAAATGTTCAATTATCTCAATAATGTCCCCCCTATTTCGTTGAGTCTTTGGAGAAGCCAGCACATAGGTTTGTTATTGCTTTAGGTCCATATGGTACATTTAGCTCCGAGCCATAAAACTCTGACATGAGAGTCATCATACGACCCGCAGAAGCAAAGTTAAGTTAGATAGTTGCACACTTGACAAATAACAGTTGCAGACTAAAGAACAACAATTGCACAAATGTTGACATGTGGTTGCCATAGAACTTATTTTTCATTGTTTACCCCCTTTTTTATTCCCTGATGCAAAACAACTTAGTTATTTTTGTCTATTAAAAGTTGCAGAGATATGAACACTAGTTGCAGAAAAGAAGGTTCAATTGCATCAATAAGGAACACTAGTTTGCAGAACGAATATTTATGGAGTGTCCCCATCAAAACTATGACTATTTTGTAATACTATATCTAATTCAATCAGCAAGTAGTTCCAACTTTGTGTTTTTTTGTGGTAGTTATTTTTTCACAAATATTGAAGCCTGGTTGCACAACACAGTGTATGTACTTGCACAACCCCCTGCTACTAGTTGCACACTTGACAGAGCAGAGTTAAACAACATAGTTTGAAGTTTGAAGTTTTTGGGAGGTGAATGAGAACACACCTAAAGTCAGGTTGCAGTTGTGGAGTATCTCTAGGAACCTCTTTTGCTTCGGCGGTATACCCATGTGAGATCGCAAGTATTTGGACAGCGAAGGCTTGGCGACCAAAGGATGATTATGATCACGGACAAAGTGGGTTACTTCCCACCGCCCATCCTTCAATTTAGCTAGCATTTTTGCCTTACATTATGTTTGCTTTATCCTTTCTCTCTTGCGCTTCTTCTTATTCTTATTTTTTCCACTCTCCTCTCCATCGAATATTGGCACTTCTTCCATTTCATCTTCTTCACTCAAAGGTTTGGGGTCTGGTATAGGATCTAGCACAGGTGGCAACTCAACTCCTACATCCTCCTCTTTTGGCTTCCTAAACTTGTTACATGCAAATTGTTGTTTCTCCAATATATTGGTATAAGCATTCCTCCTTGAAGTGTTCATATTAACAGAGAAACCCATCCCTAGAGCATAATCATTGTAATGATCCTTAGCACCCTGGAGAGTATCAAATCTCATCCCAACAAACGGCTCCATTGGCTGAGAACCAGCCTCATCTTCCTCCAAGGCATTTCGATCACCACCAACTGCCCATGCCCTTAGTTCTGTTTCAGTAGGTCCTGCAACTGTGGTGTTTGTTTCCTCTAGTGTATGGCTTTCTGATTGCATGTTGACATCAACATCATCCATCAAACAATGATCTTGATTTAGCTGTGTGAAAATCCCTGGTTGTACAAACTCAATATCATCATTAGGCAACTCATTGAGATCGGGAGGCAAAGCATTGAGGTCTATCATCCTTGAAAGCTGCTCCAACCTGCATTTTGTTTCAACAAAAAAGTCATCAAACAGTTGTATTGGGTCATAGTTGCTAGCAAAATGAGGCATGAATTTAACACCGTTAGACTCATTTTTATTTCTATTGTTTCGAAAACTGCAAGTAGTCAGTTTTTACATAGAGGAACAAGGAATTTCCACATTATTATGTTTCTCCAACTTTTCAAGCTTGCACATTCTAGAAATAAGTAGCAAGTATAGTTAGGTGGTTTTTTTCTCTAGATACAGTTTTTTGGTAGCAGTTGCACAAAAGCAGCACAACCTTTGCACAAAAGTGTCATAGAATTGCACAAACTTTTCATACCAGTTGACTAATTGTGAGCATTCCAGTCACACAAACACAATTTTGACAAATTTCATCATACAACCTGGATAAAAATGTAGAATAGGAGTTGCACATTTTTTAGAATTTGCACATTCTAGAAATAAGTAGCAAGTATAATTAGGTGTTTTTCTCTCTCCAGATATAGCCTCTTGACAGTAGTTGCACAAAGGCAGCACAACATTTGCACAAAAGTGCCCTAGAATTGCACAAACTTTCCATATTAGTTGGACAAATTGTGAGCATTCCAGTCACACAGATACAAACAAAATTTGTCATACAACCTGGATAAAAGTGTAGCATAGGAGTTGCATACAAGTAGTATCAAAGTTGCAACAAGCATCATAGTAGTTACACAATATAAGAACATTCAGGCAGTAGCTACATATTATTGACCATCTCTTTTTTGTTCATGTATCTACAATGTGCAGGTCTGATAAGAAGGGGAGGGCAAGATTCTTTGCAGATCAATGCAAGTGAACATATGAAGCAAGGTCTGCTACAACAACTTCAAAGATAGAACCAAAATCAGATTGCAACTATATTTGCCTATAGCTATTTAGTTAGATTTGCATAGTTAGAACAACGGTTTGATGGCAATGTTTTTCAGATTTGGAAGGCAGTGTGTGAACTTTTTCTTAAGACCTATATTTGCAGATTGTATCCGAACATATCGTATATCGGGCGTCATCGTACATGTCCTTGGTTGTTTTCTTCCAAATTTGTCAAGTTCCTACCAAGTTTTTTATTCCCGCCTTTTTAATTTTTTTGTGGTTGCACACATTGTGCGTAGGGTTGGATGCTACAACTAGGTTAGTTGCTCAAAACAGGGTTTAGAGTTGCATAATCTACTGAGTTGACACACATCAATCTTCAGTTGGCTACTTTATCTAGCTTAGTTGCATGGAAGTAACCTACTGGTTGCCAGTTTCTCTGCAAACACACTATGCATGATTCATTTGATTTTTGACGATCAATACATGAATCAAAGATGCCTACATGGAAATCAGTACAAGGGCAAGTCTACAGGAGGAATCAGGAAGAAGATGGGCAAGTCTACTCACCTCTGGATGTGCTTTTTTCCCTCCTGGTACGTTCTCTTTTTGTTCCTCCTCTCTTGATCTGCTTTTTTCTGGGTGTTCCTTCTGATTTCTAAGCCCTCCTTTATTCTCTTTTATTTGTCCTTGGGAGCCGCCATGTTCTTCTCCTGGCGATGAAGGATTTCCCCCCTGAGAAGATCCTTCTTTCGTGGGGAAGAAGAAGATGGCCTGGGGGGCAGTTGGTCTCGCGTGGTTTCGGTCGCGGGTGCAACTGATCCCGCGGCCAGCTGTCGTCACTAGTGGTTTTTCTAGCGCTTACCTGTTTGATAGCGGTTTCATGCGGTTTCGGGGGGTTTCGTGCAGGCGGGCGGGTGGGTTCCTTTTTCGGTTCGGGCAGGGCACCAGGTAGTTTCCTTTTTGGGTGGGCACTGGTTAGCAATCCCAGGGCGGCCAGGTGCCCCCTAGATGTGTCCTATAAAAATTCACCAAAAATACTGTAGGACCTTGAAGTATGTCTAGAGGGGGGTTGATTAGACTACTTGACCAATTAAAAACTTAACCTTTTCCCAATTTTAGAGTTTGACAGATTTTAGCATCTTTGGACAAGTCAAGCAATCATCACACAAATCAAGCAAGCATGCAAAGAGTATATAGGCAGCGGAGATTAAAGCATGCAACTTGCAAGAAAGTAAAGGGAAGGGTTTGGAGGATTCAAACGCAGTTGGAGAAACGGATGTTTTTGGCGTGGTTCTGATAGGTGGTGCTATCGTACATTCACGTTGATGGAGACTTCAACCCACAAAGGGTAACGGTTGCGTGAGTCCACAGAGGGCTCCACCCACGAAGGGTCCACGAAGAAGCAACCTTGTCTATCCCACCATGGCCGTCGCCCACGAAGGACTTGCCTCACTAGCGGTAGATCTTCACGAAGTAGGCGATCTCCTTGCCCTTACAAACTCCTTGGTTCAACTCCACAATCTTTGTCGGAGGCTCCCAAGTGACACCTAGCCAATCTAGGAGACACCACTCTCCAAGAAGTAACAAATGGTGCGTTGATGATGAACTCCTTGCTCTTGTGCTTCAAATGATAGTCTCTCCAACACTCAACTCTCTCTCATAGGATTTGGATTTGGCGGAAAGAAGATTTGAGTGGAAAGCAACTTGGGGAAGGCTAGAGATCAAGATTCATATGGTAGGAATGGAATATCTTGGCCTCAACACATGAGTAGGTGGTTCTCTCTCAGAACTGGTAAGTTGGAAGTGTAGGTTTGGTCTGATGGCTCTCTCCACGAATGAAGAGGAGGTGGAGGGGTATATATAGCCTCCACACAAAATCTAACCGTTACACACAATTTACCAATCTCGGTGGGACCGAATCAACAAACTCGGTCAGACCGATTTAGTAAACCCGGTGACCATTAGGATTTTCGGTGGAACCGAAATGCAACTCGGTAGGACCGATATGATTAGGGTTAGGGCATAATGTAATCTCGGCGAGACCGATTACACAAACTCGGTAGGACCGATTTTGGTAATTAGCTAACCAGAGAGTTGGTGAGGTAAACTCGATGGGACCGATTTGCTCTTTTCGGTGAGACCGAAATGTTACAGAAGGGAAACATAGAGTTTACATTGCAATCTCGGTGGGACCGATCGCTCACTTCGGTTAGACCGAAACGTTACGAAGGGAAATAGAGAGATTACAATCCCATCTCGGTGAGACCGAGATCCCTATCGGTGAGACCGATTTGCCTAGGGGGTTTGTGATAGTGGCTATGCCATCTGAACTCGGTGGCGCTGGATAGAAAGAATCGGTGAGACCGATTTTGGCTTTAGGTTTAGGTCATATGTGGATGTGAGAAAGTAGTTGAGCGTTTTGGATCATATCACTAAGCACATGAAGCAAGAGGCTCATTAAGCAACACCTCATCCCTCCTTGATAGTATTGGCTTTTCCTATAGACTCAATGTGATCTTGGATCACTGAAATATAAAATGAAGAGTCTCGAGCTTTTGAGCTTGAGCCAATCCTTTGTCCTTGATATTTTGAGGGATCCACTTTCATCATCCATGCCATGCCATTCATTGAGCTTTCCTGAAATATATGTCTTGGAATAGCATTAGCTCAATGAGCTATATGTTGTTATGAATTACCAAAACCACCTAGGGATAGTTGCACTTTCAATCTCCCCCTTTTTGGTAATTGATGACAACTTATAGATCAAAGCTTCGACATATGATAATAAGATTGAAAAACATCGTCGCTTTGAGAAGTATGTGATAAGCAAGAGCTCCCCCTAAATTTGTGCATAGTTTAAGATTTGCTTTGGACTACAAATGCACAAGGAATTAGGCTCATGGGTTACTCTTCCATGTCACATACATCTTGGTGGAGCGCTCAAAATAATAAATATTGAATACATGCACTCATCACCAAGCAAAGTGAATGATCATATAAGGATAAGTAAGATAATAACATATAATCAAGCATAAGTGTAGCTTATGATCAAATACATGATCATCAATGTCTCACAGGTAATGCATAGTATCTCAAGCAATCAAAAGCAAACAAGTTTAACCAAGAAGACAAGAGAGAACAAAAAACAACAAATCTCTCTCTCGAAGCCTATGATCTATACATTTTTCTCCCCCTTTGGCAACACGTTACCAAAAAGTTCATAGAAAATGCATAGTGCTAGATCGTCTCTCAGGCTTGGTCTTCAGTTGGTGGTGTAGAGATGGCTCCTTGGACGAAGACTTCAGTTGATGTAGAGGGAGCTGGAGGAGTTGGTGCTAGAGCTGGTTGCCCTGGAGCTGTAGGAGCTGTAGCTGGTGCAGATGATGTAGCTCTTGTGTCTGACACAGGCACTGTAGCTGACCTCTGAGCTCTAGGCACTCTGGCAAATGCATCTGTGGTTGTCTTGCCCTTCATTTCCTGCATGTCATCCTGTAGCTGTTCCACAACTGACTGAATCTCAGTTACTTTGACATGAAGATCATAGAATTTTTGTTCCATGATTCTTTCCAGGCTCTCCTGGTTTTGAGTTAGGGTGGCCAACCCCTTCTCAATCCTCAGTGTTGATGCTATCAAGTAACCAAGCTGCTCTTGTTTGGTCTTCAAGAAATACTCAGATGCCTCCTCTTGAGTTGGCATCTTGGCAGCCTTCTCTTTCCTTGCTTTCTCTTTCTTCTCTTGAGATTGCACTGATGATGGATCATTCTCATTCATGAAAACTTTATTGTCCTCAAAGTCTGGATAGAGAGGAAAATGTTCCTTATCCAACTGATACTTCTCTGTGCCCATCTTTGAGTTAATCAACTCCTGAATCTGTGGGGCATATCCACAACTTCTCTTCTGATCTGCTGCAGTCCTCTTAATGGTTTCTACCATAAGGCTCATGACCTTGAATTTTTGGGGCACATCAAAAATGTGAAGCATGTTAATTGCATGCCCTCTTATCATGTTGTGGTTACCTGATTTGGGAAAAAGAGTGTGCCTTAAGATCCAGTTGATCGTAGGCAGCCCTGACAGAAGAAAATGGACTGACCCAAATGAGAAAGTCTCAAGGGCTTTGTCTGGGATCTCTTTGTACATATGTGACATAGAATTGTGTCCCATCTTCTTCTTGGCATATATATCCAAATCATCTTCACTCTCTTTTGGGGCATTGATCAGATTTGCCCATTCCTCTATGGTTGACTGATATCTTGTTCCTTCAGACATCCAAACTATCCTGCCATCTGGATAGAAGTGTGCTGTGGAGTAGAATTGCATAATGAGTTCATCATTCCAGCTGGTGAGCTTCTGCCCAACAAAGTATGCAACTCCTTAAGCAATGAAACTGTCTTGCACTCCAGGATAGTGTTCTTCATTTTCCTTTATGTAGGTCGAGTCGACCCATCTCATATCACACACTATAGGCTTCTTGTCGAACAAGATTGTCTCATAGAAGTCCTGCTGCTCCTTGGTGTGGAACTTGTAACCTACAGCAGTCCTTCTCCTGGTGGCATATGGATCAGACAATCTCCATAGCCTCAACCCTGAGTCTTTCCTGATCTTCATGTTCTTAGCCACAGGATGAGCATCATTGTGGTCTGGAATCTTGGGTTTGAGCTTTCTTAGGACCTGCCCTTCTTCATCTTCCTCAGCAGCAACCTCACGCATTGTGGCCTTGTTATTCTCAGCTGCTGGTATACTCCTAGTATTTCTCTTTGGTGCAATTTTGGGCTTGGGGGCAGCTTTGGGTGCTTCTTTGGGCTTTGATGTTGCAGCCCCTAATTTTATTCCTTGTGGGACCTGACAGGGAGCACGAAGGGGATCACTCTTACAAGTGCCCCATCCCAGCTCCAATGTTGTGTCTGTTCGCTTGCCCCTCCCGCAAGCTTTTTTCCGTCCGAGCGCCAAATGAGGGTCCTCTTTATTGATGAGTTTAATGAGTATAGTAATGTAGTAGGATTCAGGAATGATATTCATTCCGAGCCATCACCTGAGTGGGACGCCATAGCTGAGGGCGTTGCTCTCTGTTGGGATGCCTAGGGAAATGCACCCTAGTATATTCCACCACCGTGGCAGCACTATGGCTATGGCGGTGAGTATGTGCCTAGGACTGAGTTTCAGCAGTTGCGGCAGCATGTTGGAGGGATCCGTACAGACCTTTGTGTGACTAACAATAACATCAACCTGCTCGATGGGAATATGCAAGCGTTTTTTTGTTTTTGGTGGCCTGGCACAACTGTGTCCTCTCCGTGAAGGAGGCTTTGCATTTATATTGTGATGGTTCAGGCCAGGAAGTTAATCTCCAAAAATCATCAATGTCCTTTGGTAATCATTGCTCCCATGATACTAAGCAAAAGGTAATGGGAATTTTGGGGGTCACAAATGAATCATTCCACCATAAATATCTTGGAATGCCTACTCATGTGGGCAGGTCGCCGACCAGGACATTCAAATTCCTAAATGACAAAGTTTGGCAGCACATCATTGGTTTTTCAGATAGACCCCCTTCTCAGGTAGGAAAAGAAGTTTTGCTGAAATCCATGGTTCAGGCCATTCCAACATATATTATGAGATGTTTCCGAATACCCATTTCTACATGTGAAGGGATGACGCAAGCTGTTGCTGTTTATTGGTGGGGTAGAGAAGATGGTAAGAGGAAACTTCACTGGCGTTCATGGGAATCGTTATCCACACCAAAAAAGCTTGGTGGACTGGGTTTCCGTGATTTTTCTCTCTTCAACCACGCTATGCTTGGTAGACAATGTTGGAGGCTTCTTACTGAGCCAGATTCTCTTTGTGCTCAGGTTCTCAATGGATGCTATTCTCCCCATCGTGATTTTTGGGATGCGCCTAATCCGAGGTCATCATCCTATACTTGGAGAAGTATTTTCTATGGCCGAGAGCTTGTTAAGGCTGGTGTTCGGTGGGGAATTGCTAATGGCGAAAAGGTTAAAATCATGACATATCACTAGATTCCTGGACAACCACCATACATGTTGCAAACTCTATCTCCAATTCCAGAATATGCTAAAGTGTGTTGCCTCATGGATGGACATGGTCATTGGAATGAAGAAACCGTTAGAGCTTTCTTCCCGAAGGAGACTGCTGAACTCATATTACAAACGCAGATTAGCAGCCATGGAGGAGAGTATTTTGTGTATTGGCCTCACACTCGCTTTGGACTATATACTATCTGTTCAGCATACAATCTCGCTCGATCTTCGGATTTCTTTTCATCACATAGTACAATTGGCCGTGGACTCCCGTCAAGTAGGGAAGTTGAGGAGAAATGTTGGAAGGCAATCTGGGCAATCAAGGCCCCAAACAAAATGAACATAGTGCTCTAGAGATTCACACATGACTGCCTCCCATCCGGACTTCAATTGCGCCTTCGTAATATCCCCACAAATTCTGCTTGTGTGCATTGTGGGAGAGATGAGAGTATTGAACATTGTTTGTTGTTCTGTCAGTTTGCTTCCAAGGTTTGGAACAAGGTCAAAAAATGGTTCGACATCCACCTATGTCGCAAGAACTTCCGTTCAACTAAATAGTGGCTATTCGATTTCATTGACAGAGCATCACCGGAACAGTCCACTGTCTTGGCAATAACCGTATGGCATAGTTGGGAAGCAAGAATGCGGTAAGAAATAGTGAAAGTAATATCCATCCACACCGTGTTGCCTCAAAGATCCATGCTTATATTGATTTGGTTCTGCTGCATCTTTTTAAGACTATTGAGGGACACAGTCGTGAGACACCATCAAGTTCATCGGTTAGATGGTCTCTGTCGCCGCCCGGATCAGTCCTTATTAACGTCGACACAACTATCTTCCCAAACCTGCACAAACTGGGAATTGGCATCCTGATTCAGAACCACAAAGGTGAATGCTTGGTCGCTTGCACTGAGCCACTTAAAGGGATGGTACAGCCAGAATTTGTTGAAAGCTAGGCGCTCCGTCATGCCGTGATTCTCGCCCGTGATGAGAGGCCAACCTCTATCATTTTTGCTTCAGACTGCTCTCCTTAGTACAAAGAATGAACTCTTCATCCATGGACAGGTCTGAAGTGGGTGTAGTGGTGTCAGATATTAAGCGTTTGGTTGCTTGTGTTTCTTCAGTTTCCTTCTGCCTTGTGAAGCGGTCGTTGAATGCTACTGCTCATATACTAGCTAGGTCCTGTGAGTTTGCCAGTTCAAAAGATGTGTACTATTCTACTCCAGAGTGTATCAGGCAAACTCTATGTACCGATGTATACTAATTAATAAATTGTAGCATTCTCTCTCAAAAAAACTTTGTTCTTGTTTGTTGGAGTCCACTTCCTTGTGTCTTTCTTTGTTCGAGCCCACAGATTGTTCTCCACTAGCAAATTAGAAATAAAAGAGAAAGAAGCAAAGAATTGACTTGGGGGAAAGAAGCAAACGAGCGCAAGAAGCGGAGAATTAAGCGAATACTTTCATTTGGCTGGTTGCACTAAAGCTTTACTAGTTGAATATCATTTAGTCATAACACCCAACTTTGGATTTTGCTAGTAAAACTTTGTTGTAAAGCATGTTTGCTCCAAAAAGAAAAGAGAGAAAAAGTCTAAAAGAAACTTAAGGGGCTCAGATTTTTGAAGAGAACTAGCACTTAAGTACTTCAACTCCATAACTCTGAATTTGATTGTCTGGATGGTACCTACTGATAAAGTTGTTTAGAGGAATGAATGTTTGAGGCGATCGAGGTTATGCCAAAACTTTCCCGCAATACTAAAATCATGAAGGTTCAACTTATCGTTGGTTTCATGTACCGTTTCTATATGTTGAGATAATTCATATAAATGTGACTTCATCGCCAATTTGGAGTTTGAGTTGAAATTGATCGACCTTCTCCGAAGAAGTGTGTATATGCTAAATTTGAGCACCCATCGCTGAGCTCGAAAGGGACAACCTTTTGATCCATAGTGCGCAAAATTAAGCCACAACGGAAACCCGATTGCACCTAGCAAATTTTGGCATAACCCGATCACCAAATTTGAAGTTCTGACGAATAAAGATTGAAGGAAGTATTTTGACTAGGAGGTACTTGTGGGTCTTAATGAGATGCTTGAGTACTATGATTTATTCTCTTCCAAAACTCCCTGGTCATACTTTTTTCTAAAAAGAACTCCAAAGAAATCCATTCTTTTCAGAGATTTTTTTTTGCTTGCCTAGCACTTAGTTAGCTACGGAAGGTTTAGCTTGAGAAATTATAATTAGTGATATGAGATTTTATGTGGCTTGGCAGTAAGTTTAAGTGCAACCCATTCAAATGCAAATATTTTCTTAACTAAGACTGCGGGGTTTGTGAGAATGGAGACATCACCCCTTCACAAGCCGGTAAAACTTATTTCTACTTGTCAAACCCCCTTTTGTTCGCTTGATTTTTTAATTGCTCGATGACGAGCAAGTCTTCAGTTTGGAGAAGTTGATGGCTCAAGGGTTTATGATTATTTAAGAGGAGTTTTCATTTGATTTCCATCAGGTTTCCAGTATTTCTCAGTCATTTCTAAACTAATACTCCGAGAAAGAAGAAAATATGTTTTCCCATTGTTTGGCACAAAAAAACGTATATAGAATGAAACCAAGTAGAATTACTACAAATAAAGGCAAATGGAACAACTTTCATATTGGGGGCTCAACCATCTGGTGCACTAGAGTGAAAGACGGCCTTCCATATGAGCACGCGCACTATGGTTGATCATATGAAGTTTAGAGGCTCCATTTTATCAGTACAAGGCACTTTCATGAAGGAAACATCATCATTGGAGTAACCTAGTCATCATTTCCAGGCTCAGAATAGAGACAGAAGAGATCTGGAGAACCACCAAAGGTTCCTTATAGTTTTGTTATTCCATCTCAATTTATAGTTCACCTTCACTATTGTAAGAGGAATTCCAAGTTGTGAGATCAGGGTGTAAACTCTATTCATACTCATCACGAGATTGAGACTTGTTTGATCATTCATCTTATTATGGATCTTCACGGTATTATTGATATTGTTTCTACATGTTTATTCTCTTAGATGATTGGTTATTCTCTTTCGATGTGTGAGTAATTCCTACTAGGCGCGGGAGATGTAGGTGAGTGGTTATCTATGTGTGAGTCATTATGTATGCATGAGACATTCTTTTATCTATGTTACTATCGCACTTGCTTACATGTGTGATCCATTATCTATGTATATTTCTCTTCTTATCACATTCAAGTTTGCTAGTTCATATGATAATTCTGATGAAGATATTGCAAAAAAAATTAGAAATTGCGACACACTACAACAGGAAATTAAGATAAAACACAATGCTCCTAGAATAAGACACTACAAACTACTTCTACAACATCGTGCAACCACTATATGAAGCCATCATCACTATTCTCACTAACATGGGGCTTCCAGATGTCTTCACCATTGTGTCCAAATGTTACCTGAATAGTTTCCCTGGCATAAACTCATTAGTGGAATCGTAGTCAGCATCGGCGCCCTTCGATGATGCTACACTCTTACTTGATCTACAACTCTTCAAGCCGGCACAACCCTCTCTTCTGTCCTTTCTTGCTTGACATAAAGTCATCATCGTCGCTCTTCACTTTCTTACAGCTACAGCCAACCCCCTCAGATGCAACAGGAGCCTTGCCTTTGTTCTGAGCTTGTTTGCTTGACATAAATTCATCATCATCGTCTTCAGTCACTTTCTTGGAGCTAGCACCACCCCTCACTAATGCAACACTCTGTCGCGATACTTTCACCTCATGTATAGGGCCCTAGATACACTTCATCCATCCAAAGTTAATGATAGCCTTTTCAACAATTCCACGTCCTCGGGATACCTTGGAAAAATAGAAACAACAATAAAAACATAGTTACATATGAGCATATGGTCTAATTGGGTGCAAGTCGGCTTGAAATGTCAATTATCTTAACATGGTCATCATATTGATTACATCTAAAGTTTTTCTTGGATTGTCAACAAGTAAAGGCCTACCAGTAATGTGAGCACTCATATGTTTGAGTTCAACAATCATATCCCACCTTTCACGCAACTGGAAAAGTTCTTGTTGAATCTCCTCTGAGTTCCTTTCCGGGCACTTCTCCGGGAGCCCGAGCCGGGAAAAACACTTACCCAACTCCGTAAAGTGCCTATCACTACTCACTAATTCTTAAAAATGTACACCACCCCTAATAGGCATCTAGTTTCTAGCGGCATTGCAGAAAAACAAATGAGACATCAGTGGAGTAAAACCACCGGAATTATGCCTGACATGACTGAAAAATTGCCAAGGAAAGATGTAGAAGACAAGAGGCAAGGTTTTTTAGAATGAGGGTAAAGGTTGGTGGAAATTTAGTGGAAAGGATGGTGGGAAAGGGTGGATGGAAAATAGAGCGGGAACGATGGCGGGCAAAAAAAGTGGGAACGCTAAATTGGCCAAGGCAGAAAAACGACGTACTGAATAGAGTAACAAGTTTAAAAAAAGGACCCTTTGACCTACTGGAAACCGAAGAGTGCGTCATGGATCTTCGGTCACTTGTTTACGCACAGTGTTGGACCACTGAAGAATCTTTGGCCTGGAGAAAACCAAAGAGACAATCTTCAGCCTAGAGAAGCTGAAGACTGCTCTTCGGTCCAGTTCTGCCACTCTTCATCCTAAGCTAAGCCGAAGACCACAGTTTGGCCTAAGCATGGACGAAGTGCCGCTTCGCCCTAAGCAAGACCGAGGAGTGGCTCTTCGGCCTGAGCAAGGCCAATGGGTCATACTTTTGGTATTATTTTTAATTAGGTCATACATTTTTGATTTTTTTTAAAAAGTAATTGTTTTTTAATATTATTTTAACTTAAATAATGTTTGAGCTGCGCAATTGAGTGTGTTGGTTGTCTGTATCGTGCATTTGAACTTGTTTGCCACTGGATGCTAAATGTTCGCAGCTGTTGTTTCACTACCTTTTTTCGAAAGGCGGTTGTTGTTTCACTATCAATGATACATGTATGTAATGAGGGGCGATAGCATAAACAAATTGTTTGAAGCTTAGGGCATCTACATTACGACACCCCAAACCGGCCTTAGACGCCCAGGTAGCCGGCCCAGTCACTGGCCGGTCACGAAAATCTGACCCAAACGGGCAGCTCAAACGGGTCTCAAATTCCTCGGCTGATTGGCACCCCTCATACCCAACTCGAATATGGGGTGGATATGGGGCTTCCGGGCGCGTCCGCCACATTGTATTGATGATGGTGTCTCACGTGGAAATGTCTGGAAATTTAGCAGTCGGACGGATGCCTCTTCCATTGCGGCCGTGTGAACGTCGCATAGCGCCTCCTCGGCTCGCCTCCCAAGGCCAAATTAGGTTATTTAAGCCGCCTGGCTTTCCCAACCATAGCCCATCGACCTCCTCCCTCTCTGCGCTGCCACTTGAATCTGTCCGCCTCCTCTCCCCTGCTCTCCGGCATCGCCATGGTCGGGCACAAGATCACGGTGTGCGCTATGCTGATGCTAGAGTGCTGGAGGCAGATCGTGGAGGAAATCTAGGTGAGGCATGCCACCCGCATCGCTGTTGGGCTTCCTCCGGACTCGCTGGGGCCAAAGAAGAGGAGGAGCAGTAGCCGGAGGAGAAGGAGGGAGATCAGCTACCGGAGACGGTGGTGGTGGCAGATTCAGAGGAGGAGGAGCAGAGCAGCTTGCTCCGAGGTTCAACATGGCAGAGGCGGAGGCAGAGTTCGCCGTCACTGAAGCCGCGGAGATGGCGGACAGTAGGCCATCGTGGAGTCCATCCAGGATGAGCCCTATGTGGAGGCCAACCAGCAGTTCCTCCGGCAGGAGCAGGCGGCGTCCGATGCACTCTTTGCCAAACTCGACACGGATATGGAGGAGGAGGAGGAGGAGGAGGCCGGAGTGGAGCAGCCGAAGGCGTCAGATCTATAGCTACCGCCCATGTGCCCGGAGCCGGGCATGAAGATTGCCAGCATATCCGAGGATTAGTTAGATCATCTACGTGGTACGTTGTTTTGTTAGTTTGCATGCATTTGTACGGATTTGAGAATCTAGTATGAGATGCCCGGATGTAGTTGTGTTAATCCAACGGGGCGACCCATTTCGTCTGCCCATGTCCGTTTGGGTGGCCGCGGAAGAAATGCCAGCCCAATGCGCCAACCCAAACCCAAAAGGCGTCCCTTTGTTTCTGCGCCGATGCATTTCAGTCCCAAATTCGTGTCTGCGCCATTGTATTTCAGGCCCAAATTTGGACTGAAATGCGTCAGCGCGGACACGAAGCTCACGTGGAGCACGCCTCCTTGTTGTCCGCCGCGACCCCACATGTCGGCCGGCCAACCACCAGACGCGGGCGTATTCAGAGCGGCCACTGATATCTCCTTTTTATTGATCTAGTATTGGAACAAGAAAGTGCATTCTGCACCTATTTCCCCAGAGGTGACCCGAGGTATCAAAACCACGAGGAAGACTCCCTTGAAGTGATGGTCTCTAGCAAGCTTTTGTCGAAGTGTCAAATCCATTTTTTGACTGGATCAACAAGCAAATAGTGATTCAAACACTTATAATAAAAAGAAGGTATGAGGATGAGGTCTTAATTCTTACAACCATGTATTGGTTTTGGGATAAAAAATATTTAACTTGTGCTCGGGAAGTTACACATCAAGAGGTGCTTGCTTTGTTCGAAATGGGGGATGTGTCCAAATAACATCTTGACCGACACAAGTCCTGCATCAAGAATCAGTTGTCCTACTGAAGGCCCTATCCGTCTCACGGGGTTGCCCAAATAATTAAGATAATAATATCAAACAAAAGCTTTGGGTGTTCAATGACTACACCTCATGAATCCCCAAGGGTATGATCCATGTTACCCTACTAAACCTTACTGCCACCGGTAGTTGGTATAACACTTAACAGTCCTCTTGCTCCTAGCCTCACCGATGCTCAATCCCCATGATCTTGGGTACCTGCGGGCATGAAGATCGCGGAGAAGACAAGAGACACTTCATGAAACAATTTTATTTCACACATACGAGACATTGTGTCAAAGACTTCCATTGATCCCTTCACTAAATACCTGGGTCCGCAAGGCTCATGCCTCACCCCATACCTTACTGGCCTACTCACACATGGAGATCAGATCGCGAGAAGAAATCATTGAAGAACACATCTTAAGATTGATTGATTGCAGTATGTCTTACAATGGATGCCTTCTGTGATGCACGATTACAAGTATGAACTAGATGAGAGAGGGCTATGCTAGTGGATATGGCTATGGAGGTGAAAATGTCGGCGGCTAGGGTTTGTGGATGAAGATGATGTTGAACATGTTGTGGTTGTGCTCGATGCTCCTCCACTGCTTGTTCTATTGACATTCGACGGGACCCCTTAATAAAAGTTGTTCAAGTGGACGACCTGCCTCGATTTCCATGCAAAATGACCGCTCATACGGGCGCACATGGTCGCATGGAACACCGTCTTTGGCTTTGGTGGCCTTTTGACCGTTGGGAAACATTGCATGCAAAAAAATCTATGCACATGCAAGATGTATCCATGGAGATGAATAGAAACGAATGGGAGAGTGTGTCTATGTACCTTCGTATACCATAAGCGAAAGCGTTTAGTAACATGGTTGATGTAGTCAAACTTCTTCGCGCTCCAACCGATCAAGTACCGAACGTACGACACCTCCACGTTCAGCATATGTTCAGCTCGGTGACGTCCACACCTTCTTGATCCAACAAGACGACGAGGTAGTGGATGAGTTCCGGCAACACGACGGCGTGGTTACAGTGATGATGATGCTATCTCCGCAGGGCTTCGCCTAAGCACTATGAACATATGACCGAGGGTGTAAACAGTAGAGGTGGGCACCACACACGGCTAAGAGATTGTCGTGATTCTGTGTAGTGCCCTCCTCCACATATATATAGGTAGGGGGAGAGGGGAGAGGCCAAGGGACGCCCCAAGTAAGTCTGAATCCTACTTGGGGACTTCCCCAAGCCGCACCACTTCCTTATTTGAGTGCAGGAGGAAGGCAGGGGGAGGAGGTGCCCCCCTTTCCTTTCTCTCGCGAGGACGGAAAGGCAGGAGGGGCCACCCTCCCCTTCCTTCCCCTAGCGCTATCTAGCCAAGGAGAGGGGCGCACCAGCCCCCTAGTGGGCTGGCCTATCCCCTCCTTTGGCCCATTAGGCCCATACACTTACCGGGGGTGTACGAAACCCCTTTCGGTGACCCGATGACTACCCGGTGCACTCCAAAACTCTTCCGGTGTCCGAATACCATCGTCCTATATATCAATCTTACCTCCGGAGCTCCTCATCATGTCTGTGATCTCATCCGGGACTCCGAACAACATTCGGTCACCAAATCATATAACTTATATAACACTGTATCGTCAACGAACGTTAGGTGTGCGGGCCCTACGGGTTCGAGAACTATGTAGACATGACCGAGACACCTCTCCGGTCAATAACCAATAGCGGAACGTGGATGCCCATATTGGCTCTGACATATTCTACGAAGATCTTTATCGGTCAAACCTTATGAAAACATATGTAATTCCTTTTGTCCATCTGATGAGCACATGGGTACATCATACACGACATTTTGGAAAAGTGCACAATTTAGTTGGAAAGAATTACTGAGCCGAATCAAGCAAACACATGACCAGGTGAACGCTAACTTAATTTTACCTTGTAACCTTGATGACATGACTATGCTTTCATCCCCATTGTTGTTGGTTGAACTTAGGTATCACATGGAAGAAATCCAACAACCTATGAGCTCTTGAAGCAACCGGTCTGGAGGAACAAGTTTGGAGAAAACATGTTTCAAGTGAAGTTGATGCTGTCAGCTTTTACCTCTGATGTTTCATTGTGCCACACCTTTGTGGTGGAGAGACGGGGCCATATACATACATCACCACAAGCTACATCAAATTATATTTCCAATGCAAAAAACCTCACATCATTTGGAGTTGTGAGTCAAAAGCTCTAGTCATTCTTGTGGAAGGTGTCCAGGCTGTCAAGGCTCCGCGAAATTCCGAGGATCTCTCCAACAACTCCCAAAGTTGACTGCTTATTCCCTCAAGGAAGCCATGCTAATGTGCTTACTTTTGAAACCATTTCACTCCTAGCTAATGGGTTTGTCCATGCTATAAAACCCCATCTCCCCCATCCTCTAGAGAACCTGTTGTCAAACCATTTAGGTACAAGCTTATGCAGCATGCCTGCTAGAGAGATCCGAGAGATCCTAGCTACCTTTGCTATTGTGAGTTCATCCGATTCACGAGAAGGAGCCTCTGGTTCCCCCTAATTCGTGTTCTACGGTTCCGGCCGTTTTGTGTGGGTTAGTCCTAGTTTGTGGTTCTGCGATTGTTCGGACAGTGGGTTGGAGTTCTTATAGCTTCGACCAGCCATCCCCAATGTACGGGTTGCATCCAACCTTGGCAGGTATATAGCTAGTTATCACGGCTGCTTGCAGCTAGTTATCCCTCGCGTTTCGATCCTATGACGTGAAGATCGGGCCAATCTCGGGCGTGAACTCATTCATCGGGTTCCCACCTATCATCTGGTATTAGAGCCTTCGTTGACATGGTAGGATCTATTATCAAGTTTATCTTGCTATCATCCCTTTAGATCGAGTGTTTTTCATGCTATATTTTCTGTCCTAGAAGTCCAAAGCCCGACCAAATATAAGTCCAAGCCTTGTTGGTGCCGAGATCTTGTTGTTGCATTCCTTGCATGTTCTTCATCTTTTAGATCTGCACCAAGTTCATCTTTGTAATTGCTTTCAGATTTGGTTGTTGTGCTTTGGAAAAAAGAGAAAAAAGAGTGGCAAAAAATAAAAGAGGAAAAAAATGAGTGGCAAAAAAAGTTAAGAGAGAAAAGAAAGTGTTGTGTAAGATCCAAAAGTTTCAGCTTGGTAGAAAAATTTCAAAAGCTTGTGTGTTGTGTGTTCTTTCAATCTTGGTGCAAAGGTCCAGCGGATCCATCCACATATTTTCTTGGTTTGCTTCAACTTGATTTCAGCACAAGCCCCTCTTTGTTTACCCCACCAATCTCCACTAAAAACCAAAGCTAGTTCTTTGATCCCTGTCTTTCAATTGCTTTAACACATCCAAGAGAAGCATAATCTGATGTGAACCCATAAGATCTTTGGTGAGTAAGAGGTGAGGTTGTGTGATTCCACAAAAAAAATATCCTATTCCACTTTTTAGCCCCACTAACATGGCAGGATCTACACCAAGTGTGCATCGAAAGAATCATGGAGAAGAAAAATTCTTTGGCCACCCACACTGATGTGCAGCAACTCGAGAAAAACATACTGCGAGCCATGGAGAGGATGCTTCACAAGTGTCCTCCGGGAGGTAGTGATAGGATTCGACACCGATAATACCCTTCTGCTCATGAAGTGCAGCAAAGAATACATGCTCGAGGGCATGGTGATGGTGTGGCTCATGGGCATTTCGCTACTACTCAAGTAGTGCAGCAAGGAGGACATGCTCGTGGGCATGGTCTTGCTGCTCATGGGCGTGTCTCAGCTGCTCACGAAATGCAGCAAGGATGCCATGCCCATCGACGAAGTTATGACACCCGTCGGCACAACAATGACCCACCACAAAGGCTGACCGTGGTTGATGGACCGACTCCGATGATTCATAGCCCATGGTCACCTAAGCTCACTCCTAATGTTGGAATCTCAACCACCAGCACTGTCCCAACACCCAATAAAGATGTGCTACAAATCCGATGCGAGGAAGAGAGTCCACAATCCAAAATCCCACAACTTGACAGTGCTAAGAAAAGCAAGCTGAGTGACTCCACCAAAACCTAGGAAGAGTGTCCACTTCCGAAAATCCCACAAGCTGAGAGTGATCGTAAAAGTGAGTTGAGTGACTCCACCAAATGTGACAAAGAGTGTCCTCTTCCAAAAAGTCCACAAGCTGAGAGTGACAAGAAATGTGAGGATCAAAATTTTCAACATGAGATTAGGGAAATTAAATATCTCCACCCAAATATACCACACAATCAGCAAGAGATGATTAATGAGTTGTGTGAGTCCACTAAACGTGAGTTTGAGATGTTTCCCCACAATATCAAAGAGATGAGTGATCCACCAAATGAAAAGAGAGAGGAGTTTTCAATTACTAACCTTTCACAAAATTATCTTTCTTTGCAATATGTGCACATCCTAGAATCATACATAGACACTCTTCTACAACGGTGGGAGGATGAGATCCAAGAACAAATATGGAGCACATGGAGTACCACTACACAAGGTGCGTATGAGCAGATTGATTTTCAAAAGGGCATGGAAGTACTCAACGAGGTAAAAAAAGAAAAGACCATCAATTTTGATGCACCCAACTGTATGTACTTATGTATATTTGAAGCATTGGTGCAATGAAATCAGAGAAAAGATGTTTGGTATGTCATCCATCCAGCAATATGATTTTGTTAATCTTGAAGATGCTATGAAAGATCCAATAAAACTGAATGTTGCACTTGATTATTCAACATTTTATTTTGCTAGTTTCTTTGTATTGTCCTCCTGCTATAATTTTGTAAACCAAATGAAGTCGAGGACGACTTTTCTCCTAGAGAGGGAGGCTGATATGAACAAGGATGCGCTTGATTACAAGTTTATAATCCATGGAAATGTTTGCTGGAAGGAACTCCTAAGTCGAACAAAACATCATATGGGCATCGTCCATAAGATAGCAAAGTTGAAAACTAAAATTCTCTATATCATGAAACCTTTGCATTATGCTTTTGGTATTGCCCTGCTTTCTTTTGTGTTATGACCAGGTGGAGTCGAGGATGACTCCTTTTCAAGAGAGGAGGGATGATGAGGACATCTTGGTCATTGAAACAACACCAATCATCCCTATACAAACTCCAAGTTGTGACAAACTAATACCTGATCAGATGCAATGCAACTCAAAGGTGAAAGCTAAAAATGAGGATTGCATTATTCCTTTCCATCAATATTATCTACTTCCCTTCTACTTATCTTCTGTGGATCAAAGAGAGTCGAGGACGACTCTTCATCAAGGGTGGGAGGATGATGAGCACATGGCTACATCATACATGACATTTTGGAAAAGTGCAAAATTTAGTTGGAAAGAATTACCGAGCCGAATCAAGCAAACATATGACCACGTGAACGCTAACTTTAGTTTACGTTGTAACCTTGATGACACGACTATGCTATCATCCCCATTATTGTTGGTTAAACTTGGGTATCACATGGATGAAATGTTGGGGATCATTGCAGAAATTTAATTTTTTCTACGCATCACCAAGATCAATATATGAAGTAACTAGCAACGAGAGAGAGGGTAGTGCATCTTCATATCGTGAGTCGGAAGCGTTACAAGAACGCGGATGATGGAGTCGTACTCGACGCGATTCAGATCGCGGTGGATTCCGATCTTAGCGCCGAACAACGGCACCTCTGCGTTCAACACACGTGCAGCCCGGTGACGTCTCCCACGCCTTGATCCAGTAAGGAGGAGGGAGAGGTTGAGGAAGAGGGCTCCAATAGCAGCACGACGACGTGGTGGTGATGGAATGGCAGTACTCCGGTAGGGCTTCGCCAAGCTCTTACGGAGGAGGAGAGGTGTTGGGGAGGGGAGGGGCTGCGCCTTAGATGTGGTGCTGCAGCCCTCCCCTCGCCCCTCTATTTATAGGAGAAGGGGGAAGGTGGTCGGCCCCCCTCTAGATGAGATCTAGAGGGGGGGGGCAAGGGGAGGGGGCTTGCCCCCCAAGCAAGGGGGCGCCCCCTTTAGGGTTTCCCCCCAACCCTAGGTGCATGGGCCCAAGGGGGGTGGCGCCCAGCCCTCCAAGGGATGGTTCCCTTCCCTCTACAGCCCATGAGGCCCTCCGGGAGAGGTGGCCCCTCTCGGTGGACCCTCGGAACCCCTCCGGTGGCCCCGGTACAATACCGGTATGCCCCCCAACATTTTCGGTGTCCGTATGACAACTTCCCATATATAAATCTTCACCTCCGGACCATTCCTGAACTCCTCATGATGTCCAGGATCTCATCTGGGACTCCGAACAACATTAGGTAATCACATACAAGTCTTCCTAATAACCCTAGCATCATCAAACCTTAAGTGTGTAGACCCTACGGGTTTGGGAATCACGCAGACATGACCGAGACAACTCTCCGGCCAATAACCAACAACGGGGTCTGGATACCCATGTTGGCTCCCACATGTTCCATGATGATCTCATCGAATGAACCACGATGTTGAGGATTCAAGTAATCCTGTATGCATTTCCCTTTGTCAATCGGTACGTTACTTGCCCGAGATTCGACCGTCGATATCCCAATACCTCGTTCAATCTCGTTACCAGCAAGTCACTTTACTCGTTACATAATGCATGATCCTGTGACTAACCACTTAGTCACACTGAGCTCATTATGATGATGCATTATCGAGTGGGCCCAGAGATACATCTCCATCATACGGAGTGACAAATTCCAGTCTCAATTCGTGCCAACCCAACAGATACTTTCGGAGATACCTGTAGTGCACCTTTATAGTCACCCAGTTATGTTGTGATGTTTCGTACACCCAAAGATCTCCTACGGTATCCGGGAGTTACACAATCTCATGGTCTAAGGAACTGATACTTGACATTAGAAAAGCTTTAGCAAACGAACTACACGATCTTGTGCTGTGCTTAGGATTGGGTCTTGTCCATCACATCATTCTCCTAATGATGTGATCTCGTTATCAATGACATCCAATGTCCATAGTCAGGAAACCATGACCATCTATTGATCAACGAGCTAGTCAACTAGAGGCTTACTAGGGACATGTTGTGGTCTATGTATTCGCACATGTATCACGGTTTCCGGTTAATACAACTATAGCATGAACAATAGACAATTATCATGAACAAGGAAATATAATAATAATCATTTTATTATTGCCTCTAGGGCATATTTCCAACAGTCTCCCACTTGCACTAGAGTCAATAATCTAGTTACACTATGATGAATCGAACACCCATAGAGTTCTGGTGTTGATCATGTTTTGCTCGCGGAAGAGGTTTAGTCAACGGACTGCGACATTCAGATCCGTATGCACTTTGCAAATATCTATGTCTCCATCTTGAACATTTTCACGAATGGAGTTGAAGCGACACTTGATGTGCCTGGTCTTCTTGTGAAACCTGGGCTCCTTGGCAAGGGAAATAGCTCCAGTGTTGTCACAGAAGAGAGTGATCGGCCCCGACGCATTGGGAATAACTCCTAGGTCGGTGATGAACTCCTTCATCCAGATTTCTTCATGTGCTGCCTCCGAGGCTGCCATGTACCCCGCTTCACATGTAGATCCCGCCACGACGCTTTGCTTGCTGCTACACCAGCTTACTGCCCCACCATTCAAAATATACACGTATCCGGTTTGTGACTTGGAGTCATCCAGATCTGTGTCGAAGCTAGCATCGACGTAACCCTTTACGACGAGCTCTTCGTCACCTCCATAAACGAGAAACATATCCTTAGTCCTTTTAAGGTACTTCAGGATATTCTTGACCGCTGTCCAGTGTTCCATGCCGGGATTACTTTGGTACCTTGCTACCAAACTCACGGCAAGGTTTACATCAGGTCTGGTACACATCATGGCATACATAATAGACCCTATGGCCGAGGCATAGGGGATGACACTCATCTTCTCTCTATCTTCTGTCGTGGTCGGGCATTGAGCCGAGCTCAATTTCACACCTTGCAACACAGGCAAGAACCCCTTCTTGGACTGATCCATATTGAACTTCTTCAATATCTTATCAAGGTATGTGCTTTGTGGAAGACCTATGAGGCGTCTCGATCTATCTCTATAGATCTTGATGCTTAATATATAAACAGCTTCTCCAAGGTCCTTCATTGAAAAACACTTATACAAGTAGGCCTTTATGCTGTCCAAAAGTTCTATATCATTTCCCATCAAAAGTATGTCATCCACATATAATATGAGAAATGCTACAGAGCTCCCACTCACTTTCTTGTAAACGCAGGCTTCTCCATAAGTCTGCATAAACCCAAACGCTTTGATCATTTCATCAAAGTGAATGTTCCAACTCTGAGATGCTTGCACCATCCCTTAGATGGATTGCTGGAGCTTGTATACCTTGTTAGCATTCTTAGGATCGACAAAACCTTCCGTCTGCATCATATACAATTCTTCCTTAAGATAGCCGTTAAGGAATGCAGTTTTGACGTCCATTTGCCATATCTCATAATCATAGTATGCGGCAATTGCTAACATGATTCGGACGGACTTCAGCTTCGCTACGGGAGAGAAAGTCTCATCATAGTCAACCCCTTGAACTTGTCGATAACCCTTAGCGACAAGTCGAGCTTTATAGATGGTAACATTACCATCTACGCCCGTCTTGTTCTTAAAGATCCATTTATTTTCTATCGCTCGCCGACCATCGGGCAAGTCTGTCAAAGTCCACACTTTGTTTTCGTACATGGATCCTATCTCGGATTGCATGGCTCCAAGCCATTTGTTGGAATCTGGGCCCACCATCGCTTCTTCATAGTTCGAAGGTTCACCATTGTCTAACAACATGATTTCCAGGACAGGGTTGCCATACCATTCTGGTGTGGAACGTGTCCTTGTGGACCTACGAAGTTCAGTAGTAACTTGATCTGAAGTACCTTGATCATCATCATTAACTTCCTCTCTAGTCGGTGCAGGCACCACAGGAACATCTTCCTGAGCTACGCTACTTACCGGTTCAAGAGGTAGTACTTCATGAAGTTCCACTTTCCTCCCACTTACTTCTTTCAAGAGAAACTCTTTCTCCAGAACGGACCCGTTCTTGGCAACGAACATCTTGCCTTCGGATCTGAGGTAGAAGGTATACCCAATGGTTTCCTTAGGGTATCCTATGAAGACGCATTTTTCCGACTTGGGTTTGAGCTTTTCAGGTTGAAGTTTCTTGACATAAGCATCGCATCCCCAAACTTTTAGAAACAACAGCTTAGGTTTCTTTCCAAAACATAATTCATACGGTGTCATCTCAACAAATTTAGACGGTGATGGGGTCATGTACCTAGGGTAGGGTCACAGACATGATCTAAGTACCCTGCCCAAGGACACCCTTAGAAGAGATCACCTTCCAGTCGACCTACGAGGGACTCACTCGACTGACTTGAAGGACTCGACCACGAAGACTCACTCGACCACCAGAAGGTCAAGAGGCACTCTGCACTGCAACGGTCTGTAATTAAGTAGACTTTATGATAGTAAAGACACTTTATGTGGGGCGTTACCAGTAACGCCCCGGACTTAATGTACCTTAAACCCTTCATTACGTGGGTTGGCTGGGGTCCTGGCGCACTCTATATAAGCCACCCCCTCCACAGGCAAAAGGGTTCGGCACCCTGTAATCCATATACACATAATCCACTCGACCGCCTCCGGGCTCCGAGACGTAGGGCTTTTACTTCCTCCGAGAAGGGCCTGAACTCGTACATCTCTAGTGTTTACAACCTCTCCATAGCTAGGACCTTGCCTCTCCATACCTACCCCCCACTCTACTGTCAGATTTAGGTCCACGACAGTTGGCGCCCACCATGGGGCCGGTGTTTTAGCGATTTTGTGGAGAAGTTGCGATTCTTCCGAGTACTTTCATCATGGTAGCTGCTGGAGTTTTGGTCGAGGGTCGAGAGATTCGTCTCGGTGCTCTCACCTTCGTCGCCGACGACTCCGCCTGGCTCCAGGAGGCTCCACTCGACGTCGATGTGCTCCCCATCCGCGGTGCGACGCATTTTCGTGCATGTGTCTGTGGCGTTCTGCTGCGGCAGCCGTCGACCCCATATCGGTCGACTCCCCTATCGACCACCCACCCGGTCTCCCGCCAGCGCAAGCGCTCGGGTCGGTCGAGGCTTCAGCGGTGGGTGAGACACGCGGTGGATCGCCAGACGGCCATCACCCAAGTTGCGGCAATCGAGCCCGACGAATCTCTCTACGGCCTGTTCGATCTGTCGATTGGCTTCGTAGAGACTGCATCCGAATGCGATAGCAGTGATCCAGTGGCGGAAATCCTGATGGTCGACGGGCCTCGCTGCCCCCCTGGCTTCGCCCGTGATGGTGGGGCAGGCGACGGAGGCGACCCCGCACGAGACCACGAAGAGTACCAGCCCGAGCCACTCGACTCTCTGCAAAGAGAGGAACTTCGCCGCAGGAGAAACCCCCGAGGCTCGCGCCTTGGAGGAGGCACGTTTGGCCAATTTGGCCGAACGCGCTCGCCTGGAGAATCTTCAGCGAGCACTCGATGAGCGCGTGCGGCAATGAGTTCCCGACGCCAATCGACGTCAACTCTTCCCGCCGACTCAGGTATATCGAACCCTAATCCAGAATTTAGCAGCTGCGACCCGTATAGCAGAGTCCATCCAGCCCTCTCAGTCGGAAGCTGGCAGAGGCTTGATGCAGATCAGGGATCTGCTCCGGGTAGCAAGAGATCAGAATTCAGCCGTGTCGCAGTCGCGCAACAGAATTCACAGTCGATCCATCGCTGCGAATACGGTTCAGTCGGCTCACAGTCCCAGATCGCCTCCCCGGCGTGAAGGGCGCGAGAATCGGCGAGACCAATATGAAGACCGACACGACCGGGATGATAGGCGTCGAGTGCCCACTTCCCCTCTGAGGGGTGGTTCTTACGCTCCTCAGCAGCAAGATGACAGACGTTAGCTCAGTGCGGGGCGAAGAGTTCCAGTCGACCCCAGAGAACCAGGCTTCGACGCGCGATCCATTATCGTGCAAGGCTTGGTCGACCGGAACAGAGCCCATCGAGGTGGACTCGATAGAGATGCGCCCACGAGCAGTCGAGCGCACGTTTCTGGTCCGGAATGTTTCAGCAGAGCTATCAGAACCGCAGTGATTCCTCCCAATTTCAGGTTGGCAACAGGAGTCAGCAAGTTCACCGGTGAGTCTAAGCCTGAAACTTGGCTTGAGGACTACCGAGTGGCTGTTCAGATTGGTGGTGGGAATGACGAGGTGGCCATGAAGCATTTGCCCCTCATGTTGGAAGGTTCTGCCAGAGCGTGGTTGAATCAGTTACCTCCTAGCAGCATTTACACTTGGGAAGATCTGTCCCGAGTGTTCGACAGAACGTTTGAAGGAACTTGCAAGCGACCGGCTGGATTGACGGAGCTGCAAGTCTGCGTGCAGAAGACCAATGCGACTCTCAGAGAGTATATTCAGAGATGGATCACTTTGCACCATACTGTGGAGAATGTGTCTGATCATCAGGCAGTCTGCGCCTTCAAGGATGGTGTCAAGAACAGAGAATTGAGTTTGAAATTTGGTCGAACCGGAGACATGACCTTGAGTCGGATGATGGAAATTGCTACCAAGTACGCCAACGGCGAAGAAGAAGACCGACTCCGAAGCGGCAAGCACAAGCCGAGCCAGTCGGAGAAGGGAAACACCAGTCGGAAACAGAAGCGGAAGGCTGAACCGGCAGCTCCTGGAGAGGCTCTGGCCGTGACTCATGGAAAGTTTAAAGGGAAACCAAAAGGATCCTGGAACCCTAAGAAGGTAAAGGATAAAGAAGGGAACGACGTGATGGATATGCCGTGTCACATCCACACGAAGAAAGACGAAGAGGGGAATATCATTTACCCAAAGCATACCACTCGCCAATGTCGACTCCTGATCCAGCAGTTTCAAGGAAAACAGTCTAAGGACAAGGAAAAGGAGTCGGACAAGGCCGAAGACAAGGAGGACAGTGAGGAAGGATATCCGCATGTCAACTCCACTCTGATGATCTTTGCAGATGTGGAAAGCAAGAGTCGATTGAAAGTCATTAACCGCGAGGTGAACATGCTTACCCCAGCAAAAGCAAATTATCTAAGATGGTCCCAAACACCCATCACATTCGACCAATCTGATCACCCGACTCATATTGCCACCCCTGGGAGGCAAGCTTTGGTGGTCGATCCAGTTGTCGAAGGCACTCGACTGACAAAAGTGCTGATGGACGATGGTAGCGGGCTGAATTTGTTGTATGCAGACACACTGAAAGGAATGGGCATTTCGATGTCCCGACTGAGCACTAGTAACATGAGCTTTCATGGAGTTATACCAGGGAAGAAAGCTGAGTCACTCGGACAAATAGCTCTGGACGTGGTGTTTGGTGATTCGAAACATTTTCGCAAAGAGAAGTTGACGTTTGAGGTCGTGGATTTTCAGAGTGCATATCATGCCATTTTGGGGAGACCAGCTTATGCATGGTTCATGGCTCGACCATGTTACGTGTACCTCAAATTTAAGATGCCCGGCCCCAAAGGAGTGATCACTGTCACCGGTGATCGGAAAAAGGCAGAAGAGTGCTTTCAGAAGGGCTCAAAGATTGCTGATTCCCAGGTGACAGCGGTCGAGTTTGAAGAATACAAGCAAAATGCAGATCCGAGTGATTTGCTGCGATCCAAGAAACCCGCCACAGAATCTGCATTTCAGTCGTCCGGTGAGACGAAGCCTGTTCACATTCACCCGACCGACCCCGATGCAGCCCCGACCCACATCTCCACAACACTCGACCCGAAATAGGAAGAAGCGCTCATCCAGTTCCTCCGTGAGAACTGGGACATTTTTGCATGGAAGCCCGCTGACATGTCAGGTGTTCCCAGGGGACTGGCTGAGCATCGCCTAAGAGTCGACTCATCAGCAAAACCAGTCAAAGAGCATCTTCGGCGGTCCGCCGTCTAGAAGAGAAAAGCCATTGGTGAGGAAGTGGCTCGACTGTTGGCGGCAGGATTTATCCGAGAGATATACCACTCCGAATGGCTCGCTAATGTCGTCATGGTTCCTAAGAAGGACAAATCGCTCCGAATGTGCATTGATTTCAAGCACATCAACCGGGCCTGCCCGAAAGATCATTTTCCCCTCCGTCGCATAGATCAAATTGTTGACTCGACCGCGGGATGCGAGAGATTGTCTTTTCTAGACGCCTACTCCGGGTACCACCAGATCCGTCTGTACGGACCCGACGAGGTAAAAACAGCTTTCATCACTCCATTCGGGTGCTTCTACTATATCACCATGCCATTCGGCCTCAAGAATGTCGGAGCCACATTTATGCGAATGATTCAGAAGTGTCTACTCACTCAAATCAGTCGGAATGTGGAAGCGTATACGGATGATATAGTCGTCAAGTCATGAAAAGGTTCCGACCTGCTCGCTGACCTCGCCGAAACATTTGCCAACCTCAGAAGGTATGATATCAAGCTCAATCCATCAAAGTGCACATTCGGAGTTCCTGGTGGCAAGTTACTCGGTTTTCTCGTTTCCGAGCGAGGGATCGACGCTAATCTAGAAAAGATCGGCACTATTCTCCGAATGAAACGCCCTGTGCGAGTGCATGATGTCCAGAAGCTTACTGGATGCCTGGCCGCATTAAGTCGATTCATCTCAAGAATCGGTGAAAAGGCATTGCCTCTTTACCGACTAATGAAGAAGGCAGACATGTTCGAGTGGACTCCAGAAGCTGATGCAGCGTTTGCCGAGCTAAAAGCTCTGCTCTCCACCCAGCCGGTGCTTGCTGCTCCAATCAGCAAAGATCCTCTGTTGCTTTATATCGCAGCCACAGGACAAGTCGTCAGTACAGTGCTTACGGTCGAGCGGGAAGAAGAAGGAAAATCTTTCAAAGTTCAGCGCCCAGTGTATTATTTGTCTGAAGTCTTGACTCCATCCAAGCAGAGATATCCTCATTATCAGAAGCTTGTGTATGGAATATACATGACCACAAAGAAGGTTGCTCATTATTTCTCTGATCATTCCATCACAGTCGTCAGCGACGCTCCACTATCAGAGATTTTGCACAACAGAGATGCAACTGGTCGAGTGGCGAAATGGGCGATTGAACTTCTTCCCCTTGATATCAAGTTTGAGGCAAAGAAAGCCATTAAGTCCCAGGCAATAGCAGATTTCCTCGCCGAGTGGATTGAACAGCAGCAGCCGACTGAAGTTCACTCGGAGCATTGGACCATGTTTTTTGATGGCTCTAAGATGTTGAATGGTTCCGGTGCTGGGGTTGTCCTGGTTTCCCCCAGAGGAGATAAGCTCAGATATGTGCTCCAGATTCACTTTGATTCCTCCAACAATGAGGCAGAGTATGAGGCCCTCTTATACGGATTGCGCATGGCCATTTCACTCGGCGTCCGTCGCCTGATGGTCTATGGCGATTCAGATTTAGTGGTCAACCAAGTGATGAAGGAGTGGGACGTGAGAAGCCCAGCCATGACTGGATACTGCAGTGCAGTGAGGAAGCTGGAAAAGAAGTTCGAGGGGTTGGAGCTCCATCATATACCCCGACTGAAAAATCAAGCAGCTGATGATCTAGCAAAGATAGGTTCCAAGAGAGGAGCCCTTTCGAGTGGTGTGTTCTTGGAGCATATACACACTCCGTCAGTCAAAGAAGATCCTTTCACCGAAGAAGCTCCACAGCCCAAGAGTGCCACAGATCCGACTGAGGTTGAAGTCCCAGCAGTGGTCGACTTGGTCATGGAGGTCTTGGTGGTCATCCCCGACTGGACAGTTCCGTATATCGCGTATATCCTGAGAAAAGAGCTTCCGGAGGATGGGGAAGAGGCTCGACAGATCGTCCGTCGATCTAAAGCCTTTACCGTAATCAAAGGACAGTTATATAGAGAAAGCGCGACTGGAGTTGGTCAGAAGTGCATAACACCAGAAGAAGGTCGAATCATCCTTAATGATATCCACTCGGGGACCTGTGGTCATCATGCGTCCTCTCGGACCATCGTGGCCAAAGCGTACCGAGCCGGATTTTACTAGCCAAAGGCGAATGAGATGGCAAAGGAAATAGTGTATAAGTGCGAGGGATGTCAGTTCTACTCGAATATGTCGCACAAGCCTGCATCAGCTCTGAAGACCATTCCACTCGTCTGGCCTTTCGCAGTATGGGGGTTGGACATGGTCGGTCCTTTGAGAACAGGTCGAAGTGGCTTCACGCATGTACTGGTGGCAGTCGACAAGTTCACCAAGTGGATTGAGGCTAAACCAATCAAGAACCTTGACGCCGGTACTGCTGTTAGCTTCATCAGGGAACTGATATTCAGATATGGAGTCCCGCACAGCATCATTACGGATAATGGGTCGAACTTTGACCCGGAGGAATTTAGGGATTTCTGCAACTCTCAAGGCACACGAGTCGACTACGCTTCAGTCGCCCATCCGCAGACGAATGGACAAGCAAAGCAAGCCAATGGCCTGATTCTCAAGGGATTGAAACCCCGACTGATGCGTGATCTCAAGCATGCAGCTGGAGCATGGGTCGACGAACTTCCCTCGGTGCTTTGGGGACTGCGGACCACACCTAATCGATCGACCGGAAGAACTCCATTCTTCTTGGTCTACGGAGCTGAAGCAGTCTTGCCGAGTGATCTTCTCCACAATGCTCCTCGAGTTGAGATCTACAACGAAGCAGAAGCTGAACAAGCGCGGCAGGACGCAGTCGACCTTTTAGAGGAAGAAAGGGAGATGGCTCTGATCCGATCGACCATCTACCAACAAGATTTGTGTCGTTTCCACACCAGAAATGTGAGGGGTCGAGCCTTCCAGGAAGGAGATTTAGTTCTCCGAGTGGATCAGAAGAAACATCACAAGCTTGCACCTTCTTGGGAAGGACCCTTCATCGTCACCAAAGTTCTCCACAACGGGGCGTACCGTCTTTACAACGTCGAACATAATATCGACGAGCCCCGAGCTTGGAACGCGGAACTACTCCGCCCATTTTACACTTAAGTTTATCACTCGGATGAGTTGCAATAAAGTACTCCTGTAGTTCATGAATTTCAAAATAATAGTGTCATAGTTTCTCCATAATTTTTGTCACTTTTTATTTTTTCCAATAAAATTTCCCCTCAGTGGGTGACTTAGCCGCGAATCCGTTTCGCCTAAGTTTGTAAAAATCCTTACCGAGTGGTGAGCCAGACTCCCACTCGGAGGCTTAGCTGCGAATCCGTTTCGCCTAAGATTAAATAAAATCCTACCGAGTGGTAAGCCAGACTTCCACTCGGGGGCTTAGCTGCAGTCCAAGTACTCGCCTAAGTTATAAAAATCCTACCGAGTGGTAAGCCAGACTTCCACTCGGAGGGTTAGCTGCAGTCCAAGTACTCGCCTAAGTTATAAAAATCCTACCGAGTGGTAAGCCAGACTTCCACTCGGAGGCTTAGCTGAAGTCCAAGTACTCGCCTAAGTTATAAAAATCCTACCGAGTGGTAAGCCAGACTTCCACTCGGAGGCTTAGCTGCAGTCCAAGTACTCGCCTAAGTTATAAAAATCCTACCGAGTGAAGAGCAAACCTCTCACTCGGGGGCTTAGCTGCAGCTCGGTGCTCGCCTAAGATATAAAAATCCTACCGAGTGAAGAGCAAACCTCTCACTCGGGGGCTTAGTTGCAGCCCAGTGCTCGCCTAAGTTATAAAAATCCTACCGAGTGGTAAGCCAGACTTCCACTCGGAGGCCTAGCTGCAGTCCAAGTACTCGCTTAAGTTATCAAAATCCTACCGAGTGGTAAGCCAGACTTCCACTCGGGGGCTTAGCTGCAGTCC
>NC_041385.1:218564658-218565101 GCF_002162155.2 Triticum dicoccoides
ACTCGCCTAAGTTACCAAAATCCTACCGAGTGGTAAGCCAGACTTCCACTCGGAGGCTTAGCTGCAGTCCAAGTACTCGCCTAAGTTATAAAAATCCTACCGAGTGGTAAGCCAGACTTCCACTCGGAGGCTTAGCTGCAGTCCAAGTACTCGCCTAAGTTATAAAAATCCTACCGAGTGGTAAGCCAGACTTCCACTCGGAGGCTTAGCTGCAGTCCAAGTACTCGCCTAAGATATAAAAAATCCTACCGAGTGAAGAGCAAACCTCTCACTCGGGGGCTTAGCTGCAGCCCAGTGCTCGCCTAAGATATAAAAATCCTACCGAGTGAAGAGCAAACCTCTCACTCGGGGGCTCAGCTGCAGCCCAGTGCTCGCCTAAGATATAAAAATCCTACCGAGTGAAGAGCAAACCTCTCACTCGGGGGCTTAGTTGCAGTCCAAGT
>NC_041385.1:218565306-218586809 GCF_002162155.2 Triticum dicoccoides
CGTTTCGCCTAAGATATAAAAATCCTACCGAGTGAAGAGCAAACCTCTCACTCGGGGGCTTAGCTGCAGCCCAGTGCTCGCCTAAGTTATAAAAATCCTACCGAGTGGTAAGCCAGACTTCCACTCGGAGGCTTAGCTGCAGTCCAAGTACTCGCCTAAGTTATCAAAATCCTACCGAGTGGTAAGCCAGACTTCCACTCGGGGGCTTAGCTGCAGCCCAGTGCTCGCCTAAGATATAAAAATCCTACTGAGTGAAGAGCAAACCCCTCACTCGGGGGCTTAGCCGCAGCCCAGCGCTCACCTAAGTGGATTAAGGAATAAGTCGACTGCAGTGAGCGTCTTGCTTTGAACCTGCAAAAGACATTTCAAGCCAAAAGCAATCATATTCAAACATCAAATTCAAGTTCGGAACGATACCTAAAGGGACCGAAAGTGCTCAGGCGCTAAGCCTCTTAAGGTTTATCGGTTACAACTCCACTCGGCATACCGAGGCAAATTTAAAGCGTCGAGCTTAAAAGAAGTTTTTTACCCCTCCTGTGGAGGGCTGGAAGGTGCAACAAACTCATCAAGATCAATTCCATCTGCGATCCGAGTGGCAGCAGCAATGAAAGTTTCCATAAAGGACCTGAAGTCGTGCGTCTTGGTGTTGGCCACCCGGAGGGCCGCCAGCTTGTCTTCTCGCGCATCTTTGCAATGGACTCGGGCCAGACACAGAGCAACATCTGCACCGCACCGAGCCGAGGACTTTTTCCACTCCTGCACTCGACCAGGGACCGTGTTCAAGCGAGCCATCAGCGACTCGAGGTCGTTCTAGAGTGTCTCCCCGGGCCAGAGCGTTGAGTCGATGCGAGATGTGGCGACCTTCAGCCTTGCAAGATAGTCCACGACAGCTGCAACACAGGACTCCAGTCGGAAAACATTCATGGCAACTTCGTCGTTCACCGGAGAATTGACGGGGTCAAGGTTTGGTTCCAGCCGGCTAGTCTCTTCTTCAAAGTCTTGACAAAATTCTGCAAGGGCGATCACTGAGTCAAGGCAATGGTCGAATGGAAAAATCACAGTTGAAAATGATTGTTGAGCGTAAAGGTTTACCTTCAAGCATAAGGAACAGCTTCTTGGCAAGACCACTCAGGAAGGCCTCCAGATCATTTTTCTTCCCAAGAGCAGCTTGCAGATTGGTATTTTCTTGTTCAAGCTTGGTGACTGAAGCTAACTTCTCGTCAGCAAGCTTGATCTTCTCAGCTAGTTCAAGGTCTTTTTTCTGTTGGGCCTCCTTCACCTTACCTGCAAGTTACAGCAAGATCAGATTTTGAAACAAATAAAGGGAAAAAGCAGTCGTTGAGATCTCACCAAACATACCTTTGGTCTCCTCCTTTGCCTTCGTCAGATTCTCCTGAACCAGCTTCAAATCCAGCTCGAGCTGAATGTGCTTGTTTTCCAGCTCATTGTAGCGAGCCGCAAGGTCACAGGATCTCTGCGAAGAATCAATCGACTAAATGTCAAAGATAATGCACTTCCGAGTAGAAAAGGAAAAATCATGCGTTTCTAAGACTACGGCCGAATACAAGCATTCGACCGTAGTCTCGGGGACTACACCCAGTGGGTGCACTCAGCGTGCCCCCACTAATCCTATTGAAGACAGAGTCGACCAGTCGACCTAAAAAAAAACAAGATGTATTCTTTAAGACTGTAATCGACTGCAAGCAGTCGACCACAGTCTCGGGGACTACACCCAGTGGGTGCACTCAGCGTGCCCCCACCGGTTTGCGAAATCCGTTCGCCATAGTTGAATGACGGAAAGACTGAACTTATAAATCAGCATGCCCCCACCGGTTTGCGAAATCCGTTCGCCATAGTCGAATGACGGAAAGACTGAACTTATAAATCCTAAGGCCGACTGCCAGCAGTCGACCTTAGCCTTGGGGACTACACCCAGTGGGTGCACTCAGCGTGCCCCCACCGGTTTGCGAAATCCATTCGCCATAGTCGAATGACGGAAAGACTGAACTTATAAAACCTAAGGCCGACTGCCAGCAGTCGACCTTAGCCTTGGGGACTACACCCAGCGGGTGCACTCAGCGTGCCCCCGCTAACACGGAGTTTAAATCGACACACCCACTGGGTGATTACTATAAATTCTGGAAAGAAAAGTTTTTGATAGCATATCCTAACAGAACAAGCGGTGGTCGACTGACCTAAACATTGCTTTGAAGGGCGGAACTGGTGTCGTAAGCTGCCTGGCTCGCATCCCGGATGGTCTTCAACTGCTCCATCATGATCCCTGCCTGGCGTATCGCCTCCTTCGCGGCGCCAGCTTGGTCCTCTGGGACGTGGTGCGTCGTGAAGAGGGAGGGCTGCAGAGCACTCGTCAGTGGATCTGCGAAGGACACAGTGTGTCGAGTGGTGTTCTCCTCCTCCGCAACCAGAGTCTCAGGCACCGTCACATCCTGGGGCACCCTGCCGGCAGACGCTTTCCTACTCCTTCTGTGCTTCAGCGGTTCCTCATCTTCATCATCATCAGGGAGAGTGATAACAACATTGGATGGAGCTATAGAAAAGAAAGAGAAAAAGAGAAAAAGAATCAGAATTAGAGATCATGAGTCAGTCGACTAGAAACAGTGTTAAGAGTATAGTACCAGGTTTTGAGGTTGCTGCGTCCTCCATCTCATGGTCGTCAGCCCGAGCTGAGGTCTCAGAAGTAGCAGCACTGCAACTCCAAAGAATCAGTCGACTAACTCCAGCGCCAACCAGAGATAAAGTTCGCACAAAACAAGAAGGCTTAAGCAGCATGATTACCCTGATATGGTGGGGATGGACACCTTCATTTTCGGCAGGAGCTTGGTCGGCTTTGACGGGGCCGCCCTGGGCTGCTTTGACGCCTTTTCAGTCGGCGCCGGAGAGGTGGTCCGAGGGCGCTTGATCGACTGTGTAACAGTCGCAACCCCCTTGCCACGTTCAGTCGCAGGGTCATGGACAAGCTTCGACCGCCTTCTCGAGCGCGGTGGTGCGACCTCCTCCTCCTCCTCTTCTTCGTCCTCATCATCATCATCATCATCGTCATCATCATCATCATCATCCTCAGCGGCGTCCGAGTCCCACTCCTCCTCCTGGCTCTCGCTCACGCTCGCTTCTCCCTCCTCAGTCGGAGCCTGTGCTCCATTGGGCATCGAGTACAGCTCAGTGAGGACCTGATAGACATCAAGGCAAAGATCAGTCGACCGACCGGCAGAGAAAACAGAAATAAATGTGACAAGAATACAATGGGAAGTGGAGCAGACATACCTTGTTTGGATCACTGTGGTGGTCGAGTGGAGGAATCCTTCTGGCTCCACGAGGGTTATCCTTGTTCCCAGTAACAGCGGCCATCCACCTTTCCAGAGTGGCATCGTCGACTGCTTCTGGATTGACCCGAGTCTCATCCTTAGTCCCGCGGTACAACCACATGCAATGGCTCCGGAACTGAAGAGGCTGGATACGACGCCTAAGAAAAATCTCCAGGAGATCCATACCCGTCACTCCCTCCCGAACCAACTGAACTACACGCTCCATCAGCATCTTCACGTCAGCTTTCTCCTCCGGAATCACCTTCAGAGAGGAGGGCTTGTTCACTCGGCCCATGGTGAACTGAGGGAGTCCACTCGACTGCCCCGGCGTCGGCTGATCCTGGCAGTAGAACCAGGTCGACTGCCAGCCTCTGACTGACTCGGGAAATGTCATGGCTGGGAAGGTGCTCTTGTTCCTCACCTGGATCCCCAGACCCCCACACATTTGGACAACTTGGGTTTTTTCGTCGTCTGGGCTCGCCTTCTTCACGGTCTGAGAGCGACACGTGAATATGTGCTTGAACAAGCCCCAATGCGGTCGACAACCCAGAAAACTCTCACACATGGACACAAACGCGGAAAGATAGGCGATAGAATTCGGTGTGAAGTGGTGGAGTTGCGCTCCAAAGAAGTTCAAGAAACCATGGAAGAAAACGCTCGGCGGCAAAGAAAATCCGCGGTCGACATGGGTAGCCAGAAGCACGCACTCACCCTCTTCCGGCTGGTGCTGCCACTCTTTCCCCGGAAGCCTTGCAGCTCCATGAGGGATCAGGCCCTCGTTGGCCATGTCGAGGAGATCCGTCTCCGTGATGGTCGATTGGATCCAATCTCCCTGGACCCAGCCTTTCGGCAGGCGAGATCTAGACTAAGACCCGCCGCGACTGGTGGATCTCCCCTGCGCCTTCTCCGTCACCGACGCCTTCTTCGCGCGTTCCAGCGCCGCCTTCTTCTCCTTGACCATGGCTGCTGGCGAGACGTGCGAGGAGAAGTTGTGCGGAGGCGAGAGCGAGCGCGTTGGGCGGAGACGAATGGAGCGGAGAGAGAATGCTGAGGCACTGCTCAAAAAACCCTCGCCGGGCGCGTTTATAAGATCCCTTCCGAGTGGATGACAGGTGGGCCTGGTCAATCTAATCATATCCTGAAACAGTTGCGCGGACGTGATACGTGGCGAAAAAGCAGCGCGGGAATCGAGGCGTCTATGCCCTGTCCCATCCGAGCGCCGCGGTCCGCCCCGCTTCGCGCGCTTCCCCAAATTTCGTATCCCGCGGAATACGCGAACGGCAGATCGGTCTGCCAGACGCGGGATTTCCTGCGATCCGTCGCTCGGAAATCGGCGAAGTCCAAAAGATCACTCGACGAAGGAAAAGAATGGATCGAGTCGACTGAAGAAAAGTTGCTCACTATCAACAAAGAGATTTTTTTGGTTCAAAACAACGCACGACCAGTATGCGAAGGCTAATAGGAAACAACATCAACTCCTTCATCACTCAAGCCTCAATCCATTCGGGGGCTAATGATGGGGTCATGTACCTAGGGTAGGGTCACAGACCTGATCTAAGTACCCTGCCCAACGACACCCTTAGAAGAGATCACCTTCCAGTCGACCTACGAGGGACTCACTCGACTGACTTGAAGGACTCGACCACGAAGACTCACTCGACCACCAGAAGGTCAAGAGGCACTCTGCACTGCAACGGTCTGTAATTAAGTAGACTTTATGATAGTAAAGACACTTTATGTGGGGCGTTACCAGTAACGCCCCGGACTTAATGTACCTTAAACCCTTCATTACGTGGGTTGGCTGGGGTCCTGGCACACTCTATATAAGCCACCCCCTCCACAGGCAGAAGGGTTCGGCACCCTGTAATCCATATACACATAATCCACTCGACCGCCTCCGGGCTCCGAGACGTAGGGCTTTTACTTCCTTCGAGAAGGGCCTGAACTCGTACATCTCTAGTGTTTACAACCTCTCCATAGCTAGGACCTTGCCTCTCCATACCTACCCCCACTCTACTGTCAGATTTAGGTCCACGACAGACGGTGCCCTATTTAAAGTGAATGTAGCTGTCTCTAAAGCGTATCCCCAAAATGATAGTGGTAAATCGGTAAGAGACATCATAGACCGCACCATATCCAATAGAGTGCGATTGCGAGGTTCGGATACACTGTTACGCTGAGGTATTCTAGGCGGCGTGAGTTGTGAAACAATTCCACATTTCCTTAAGTGCGTACCAAACTCGTGACTTAAATATTCTCCCCCACGATCTGATCGTAAGAACTTTATTTTTCTGTCATGTTGATTCTCTACCTCATTCTGAAATTCCTTGAACTTTTCAAAGGTCTCAGACTTGTGTTTCATTAAGTAGACATACCCATATCTACTTAAGTCATCTGTGAGGGTGAGAACATAATGATAGCCACCGCGAGCCTCAACGCTCATTGGACCGCACACATCAGTATGTATAATTTCCAATAAGTTGGTTGCTCGCTCCATTTTTCCGGAGAACGGAGTCTTGGTCATTTTGCCCATGAGGCATGGTTCACACGTGTCAAATGATTTGAAATCAAGAGACTCCAAAAGTCCATCTGCATGGAGCTTCTTCATGCGTTTGACACCAATGTGACCAAGGCGGCAGTGCCACAGATATGTGGGACTATCATTATCAATCTTACATCTTTTGGTATTCACAATATGAATATGTGTAACATCACGTTCAAGATTCATTAAGAATAAACCATTGACCAGCGGGGCATGATCATAAAACATATCTCTCATATAAATAGAACAACCATTATTCTCAGATTTAAATGAGTAGCCATCTCATATTAAATGAGATCCAGATACAATGTTCATGCTCAAAGCTGGCACTAAATAACAATTATTGAGGTTTAAAACTAATCCCGTAGGTAAATGTAGAGGTAGCGTGCCGACAGCGATCACATCGACCTTGGAACCATTCCCCATGCGCATCGTCACCTCGTCCTTTGTCAGTCTCCGCTTATTCCGCAGCTCATGTTTTCAGTTACAAATATGAGCAACTGCACCGGTATCAAACACCCAGGAGCTACTACGAGTACTGGTAAGGTACACATCAATAACATGTATATCACATATACCTTTGGTGTTGCCAGCCTTCTTATCCGCTAAGTACTTGGGGCAGTTCCGCTTCCAGTGACCGTTCCCCTTGCAATAAAAGCACTCAATCTCAGGATTGGGTCCGTGCTTTGGCTTCTTCCCGGCAACTGGCTTAGCGGGCGCGGCAACTCCCTTGCCGTCCTTCTTGAAGTTCTTCTTACCCTTGCCTTTCTTGAAACTAGTGGTTTTATTGACCATCAACACTTGATGTTCCTTTTTTATCTCCACCTCCGCTAATTTCAGCATTGAAAATACTTCAGGAATGGTTTTCACCATCCCCTGCATATTGTAGTTCATCACAAAGCTTTTGTAGCTAGGTGGGAGCGACTGAAGGATTCTGTCAATGACTGCCTCATCAGGGAGGTTAATGTCCAGCTGAGACAAGCGGTTGTGCAACCCAGACATTTTGAGTATGTGCTCGCTAACATAACTATTCTCCTCCATCTTACAAATGTAGAACTTGTTGGAGACTTCATAAATTCTCGACTCGGGCATGAGCTTGGAAAACCATTTTTAGCTTTTGGAACATCTCATATGCTCCGTGCTGCTCGAAACGCTTTTGGTGCCCCGGTTCTAAGCTGTAAAGCATGCCGCACTGAACCAGGGAGTAATCATCAACATGCGACTGCCAAGCGTTCATAACGTCTTGGTTCGCTGGGACGGGTGCTTCACCTAGCGGTGCTTCTAGGACATATGCTTTCTTGGCAGCTATGAGGATGATCCTCAAGTTCCAGACCCAGTCCGTATAGTTGCTGTCATCGTCTTTCAGCTTGGTTTTCTCTAGGAACGCGTTGAAGTTGATGTTGACATGAGCGTGGGCCATTTGATCTACAAGACATTTTGCAAAAGGTTTTAGACTAAGTTCATGATAATTAAGTTCATCTAATCAAATTATTTAATGAACTCCCACTCAGATAGACATCCCTCTTGTCATCTAAGTGATACATGATCCGAGTCAACTAGGCCGTGTCCGATCATCACGTGAGACGGACTAGTCATCATCGGTGAACATCTTCATGTTGATCGTATCTTCTATACGACTCATGTTCGACCTTTCAGTCTCTTGTGTTCCGAGGCCATGTATGTACATGCTAGGCTCGTCAAGTCAACCTAAGTGTTTTGCATGTGTAAATCTGGCTTACACCCGTTGTATGTGAACGTTAGAATCTATCACACCCGATCATCACGTGGTGCTTCGAAACAATGAACTCTCGCAATGGCGCACAGTTAGGGGGAACACTTTCTTGAAATTATTATGAGGGATCATCTTATTTACTACCGTCGTTCTAAGAAAATAAGATGCAAAAACATGATAAACATCACATGCAATCAAATAGTGACATGATATGGCCAATATCATTTTGCTCCTTTTGATCTCCATCTTCGGGGTGCCATGATCATCATCGTCACGGGCATGACACCATGATCTGCATCATCATGATCTCCATCATCGTGTCTCCATGAAGTTGTCTCGCCAACTATTACTTCTACTACTATGGCTAACAGTTTAGCAATGAAGTAAAGTCATTATTATTCAGTGACACGCAGGTCATACAATAAATAAAGACAACTCCTATGGCTCCTACTGGTTGTCATACTCATCGACATGCAAGTCGTGATTCCTATTACAAGAACATGATCAATCTCATACATCACATGTATTTCATTCATCACATCCTTTTTGGCCATATCACATCACAAGGCATATGCTGCAAAAACAAGTTAGACGTCCTCTAATTGTTGTTGCATGTTTTTACGTGGCTGCTATAGGGTTCTAGCAAGAACGTTTCTTACCTACGCCAAAAACCACAACGTGATATGCCAATTTCTATTTACCCTTCATAAGGACCCTTTTCATCGAATCCGATCCGACTAAAGTGGGGAGACAGACACCCGCTAGCCACCTTATGCAACTGGTGCATGTCAGTCGGTGGAACCTGTCTCACGTAAGCGTACGTGTAAGGTCGGTCTGGGCCGCTTCATCCCACGATGCCGTCGAAACAACATAAGACTAGTAGTGGCAAGTAAATTGACAAAATCGACACCCACAACAACTTGTGTTCTACTCATGCATAGAAACTACGCATAGACCTAGCTCATGATGCCACTATTGGGGATCGTTGCAGAAATTAAAATTTTTCTACGCATCACCAAGATCAATCTATGGAGTAACTAGTAATGAGAGAGAGGGGAGTGCATCTTCATACCCTTGAAGATCGCGAGTCGGAAGCGTCACAAGAACGTGGATGAAGGAGTCGTACTCGAAGCGATTCAGATCACGGTGGATTCCGATCTTAGCACCGAACAACGGCACCTCCGTGTTCAACACACGTGTAGCCTGGTGACGTCTCCCACGCCTTGATCCAGTAAGGAGGAGGGAGAGGTTGAGGAAGAGGGCTCCAACAGCAGCACGACAGCGTGGTGGTGATGGAGTGGCTGTACTCCGGCAGGGCTTCGCCAAGCTCTTACGGAGGAGGAGAGGTGTTGGGGAGGGGAGGGGCTGCGCCTTAGATGTGGTGCTGCAGCCCTCCCCTCTCCCCTCTATTTATATGAGAAGGGAGAAGGGGGCCGGCCCGCTTTAGATGAGATCTAGAGGGGGGGGGGCAAGGGGAGGGGGCTTGCCCCCCAAGCATGGGGGGCGCCCCCTTTAGGGTTTCCCCCCAACCCTAGGCGCATGGGCCCAAGGGGGGTGGGTGGCGCCCAGCCCTCCAAGGGCTGGTTCCCTTCCCTCTACAGCCCATGAGGCCCTCCGGGAGAGGTGGCACCTCCCGGTGGACCCCCCGGAACCCCTTCGGTGGCCCCGGTACAATACCGGTATACACCCGAACATTTCCGTTGACCGTATGACAACTTCCCATATATAAATCTTCACCTCCGGACCATTCCGAAACTCCTCGTGACCTCCGGGATCTCATCCAGGACTCTGAACAACATTCGGTAATCACATACAAGTCTTCCTAATAACCCTAGCGTCATCGAACCTTAAGTGTGTAGACCCTACGGGTTCGGGAATCACGCAGACATGACCGCGATAGCTCTCCGGCCAATAACCAACAGCGGGATCTGGATACCCATGTTGGCTCCCACATGTTCCACGATGATCTCATCGGATGAACCACAATGTCGAGGATTCAAGTAATCTCGTATGCAATTCCCTTTGTCAATCGATATGTTACTTGCCCGAGATTCGATCGTCGGTATCCCAATACCTCGTTCAATCTCGTTACCGGCAAGTCACTTTATTCATTACATAATGCATGATCCCTTGACTAACCAATTAGTCACATTGAGCTCATTATGATGATGCATTACCGAGTGGGCCCAGAGATACCTCTCCGTTGTACGGAGTGACAAATTCTAGTCTCGATTCGTGCCAACCCAACAGACACTTTCAGAGATACCTGTAGTGCACCTTTATAGTCACCCAGTTACGTTGTGACGTATGGTACACCCAAAGCACTCCTACGGTATCCGAAAGTTACACAGTCTCATGGTCTAAGGAACTGATACTTGACATTAGAAAAGCTTTAGCAAACGAACTACACGATCTTGTGATGTGCTTAGGATTGGGTCTTGTCCATCACATCATTCTCCTAATGATGTGATCTCGTTATCAATGACATCCAATGTCCATAGTCAGGAAACCATGACCTTCTGTTGATCAACGAGCTAGTCAACTAGAGGCTTACTAGGGACATGTTGTGGTCTATGTATTCACACATGTATCACGGTTTCCGGTTAATACAATTATAGCATGAACAATACACAATTATCATGAACAAGGAAATATAATAATAATCATTTTATTATTTCCTCTAGGGCATATTTCCAACAAGAAATCCAACAACCTAAGAGCTCTTGAACCAACCGGTCGGAGGAACAAGATTGGAGAAAACAAGTTTCAAGTGAAGCTGGTGCTGCCAGTTTTTACCTCTGATGTTTCATTGTGCCACACCTATGTGGTGGACAGACAGGGCCCTAGAGATACATCACCAGAAGCTACATCAAATTATCTTTCCAATGCAAAAGAACCTCACATCATTTGGAGTTGTGAGTCAAAAGCTCTAGTCATTCTCGTGGAAGGTGTCCAGGCTGTCAAGGCTTCGTGAATTTCCGAGGAGCTCTCCAACAACTCCCAAAGTTGACTGCTTATCCCCACAAGGAAGCCATGCAAACCTGCTTACTTTTGAAACCGTTTTCACACCTAGATAAGGGGGTTGTCCTTGCTATAAAACCCCATCTCCCCCATCCTTTAGAGAACCTTTTGTCAAACCATTTAGGTACAAGCTTATGCAGCAAGCCTGCTAGAGAGATCCGAGAGATCCTAGCTACCTTTGCTATTGTGAGTTCATCCAATTCCCGAGAAGGAGCCTCTGGTTCCCCATAATTTGTGTTCTACGGTTCCGACCATTTTGTGTGGGTTAGTCCCGGTTTGTGGTTCTATGATTGTTCGGACAGTGGGTTGGAGTTCTTGTAGCTTAGATCAGCCATCCCCAATGTACGGGTTGCATCCAACCTTGGTAGGTATAAATCTAGTTATCCCGGCTGCTTGCGGCTAGTTATCCCTCCTGATTCGATCCTACAACGTGAATATCGGTCCAATCTCGGGTGTGAACTCATTCATCGGGTTCCCACCTATCACCATTAGTATGTTACTTGCCCAAGATTTGATCGTCGGTATCTTCATACCTAGTTCAATCTCGTTACCGGCAAGTCTCTTTACTCGTTCCATAATACATCATCTTGCAACTAACTCCTTATTCACTATGCTTGCAAGGATTCTTATGATGTGTATTACCAAGAGGGCCCATAGATAGCTCTCCGATACTCGGAGTGACAAATCCTAATCTCGATCTATGTCAACTCAACAAACACCTTCAGAGATACCTCTAGAACATCTTTATGACTGCCCAGTTATGTTGTGACGTATGATAGGACACATGGTATTACTCTGGTATCCGGGGGTTGCATAATCTCATAGTCGAAGGAATATGTATTTGACATTAAGAAAGCAATAGCAATAAATTGAACAATCAATATGCTAAGCTAACAGATGGGTCTTGTCCATCACATCATTCTCCTAATGACGTGATCCCGTTATCAAATGGCAACTCATGTCTATGGTTAGGAAACCTTAACCATCTTTTGATCAACAAGCTAGTCTAGTAGAGGCTCATTTGGGCACAATATTTGTTTATGTATCCATACATGTATTTAAGTTTCTGGTCAATACAATTCTAGCATGTGTAATAAACCTTTATCATGATTAAGGAAATATAATAATAACCATTTTATTATTGCCTCTAGGGCATATTTCCATCGGTCTCCCACTTGCACTAGAGTCAATAATCTAGTTCATATCGCCATGTGATTAACACCCATAGTTCACATCGCCATGTGACCAACACCAAAAGAGTTTACTAGAGTCAATAATCTAGTTCACATCGCCATGTGATTAACACCCAAAGAGTTCTAAGGTGCGATCATGTTTTGCGAGAGAGGAGTTTTAGTTAACAGGTCTGCAACATTCAGATTCGTGTGTATTTTGCAAATATCTATGTGTATAATGCTCAACATAAGGCTACTCTAGCTAATTGCTCCCACGTTCAATACGCATCTAGATTGATACTCAGAGTCATCTGGATTAGTGTCAAAGCTTGCATCGACGTAACCCTTTACGACGAACTCTTTATCACCTCCATAACCAAGAAACATTTTCTTATTCCTCTAAGGATAATTTTGACCGCTATCCAGTGATTCACTCCTGGATCACTCTTGTACTCCCTTGCCAGACACGTGGCAAGTCACACATCAGGTGTGGTACACATCATGGCATGCTTCATAGAACCTATGGCTGAGGCATAGGGAATGACTTTCATTCTCTCTCTATCTTCTGCAGTGGTTGGGCTTTGAGTCTTACTCAACTTCACACCTTACAACTCAAGCAAGAACTCCTTCTTTAACTGATCCATTTTGAGCTCCTTCAAAATCATGTCAAGGTATGTGTTCTCTGAAAGTCTTATCAGGCGCCTTGATCTATCTCTATAGATCTTAATGCCCAATATATAAGCAGCTTCACCGAGGTCTTTCATTGAAAAATTCTTATTCAAGTATCCTTTTATGCTATCCAGAATTTTCAGTCAACAATATGTCATCCACATATAATATTAGAAATGCTAGAGAGCCCCAATCACTTTCTTGTAAATACAGGCATCATGATAAATCTGTATAAAACCATATGATTTGATCACCTCATCAAAGCATATATTCCAACTCCGAGATGCTTGCACCAGTCCATAGGTGGATCGCTGGAGTTTGCACACTTTGTTAGCACCTTTAGGATCGAAAAAACCTTCTGGTTGCATCATATACAACTCTTCTTTAAGAAATACATTAAGGAATGCAGTTTTGATGTCCATTCGCCAGATTTAATAATTATAAAATGCGGAAATTGCTAACATGATTCGGACTGACTTAAGCATCGCTACGGGTGAAAAAGTCTCATCGTAGTCAACCCCTTGAACTTGTTGAAAACCTTTCACGACAAGTCGAGCTTTGTAGATGGTGACATTACCATCACTATATGTCTTCTTCTTGAAGATCCATTTATTCTCGATGGCTTGTTGGTCATCGGGTAAGTCCACCAAAGTCCATACTTTGTTCTCATACATGGATCCTATCTCATATTTCATGGAATCAAGCCATTTATCGGAATCCGGGCTCATCATAGCTTCTTCATAGTTCATAGGTTCGTGATTTCTACTACGCAACCTTCTTCTTGTAGAGGTTGTTGGGCCTCCAAGTGCAGAGGTTTGTAGGATAGTAGCAAATTTCCCTCAGGTGGATGACCTAAGGTTTATCAATCTGTAGGAGGCGTAGGATGAAGATGGTCTCTCTCAAACAATCCTGCAACCAAATAACAAAGAGTCTCTTGTGTCCCCAACACACCCAATACAATGGTAAATTGTATAGGTGCACTAGTTCAGCGAAGAGATGGTGATACAAGTGCAATATGGATGGTAGATATAGGTTTTTGTAATCTGAAATTATAAAAACAGCAAGGTAGCAAGCAGTAAAAGTGAGCAAAAACGGTATTGCAATGCTTCGATACAAGGCATAGGGTTCATACTTTCACTAGTGCAAGTTCTCTCAACAATGATAACATAATTAGATCATATAACAATCCCTCAACGTGCAACAAAGAGTCACTCCAAAGTCACTAATAGCGGAGAACAAACGAAGAGATTATTGTAGGGTACAAAACCACCTCAAAGTTATTCTTTCTGATCAATCCATTGGGCTATTCCTTTAAGTGTCACAAACAGCCCTAGAGTTCATAGTAAAATAACACCTTAAGACACACATCAACCAAAACCCTAATGTCACCTAGATACTCCAATGTCACCACAAGTATCCGCGAGTTTGATTATACGATATGCATCACACAATCTCAGATTCATCTATTCAACCAACACAAAGAACTTCAAAGAGTGCCCCAAAGTATCTACCGGAGAGTCAAGACGAAAATGTGTGCCAACCCCTATGCATAGATTCCCAAGGTCACGGAAGCCGCAAGTTGATCACCAAAACATACATCAAGTGAATCAATAGAATACCCCATTGTCACCACGGCTATCCACGCAAGATATATATCAAGTGTTCTCAAATCCTTAAAGACTCCATCCGATAAGATAACTTCAAAGGGAAAAGTCAATCCATTACAAGAAGGTAGAGGGGGAGAAACATCATAAGATCCAACTATAATAGAAAAGATCGTGGTACATCAAGAACGTGCCAAATCAAGAACACGAGAGAGAGAGAGAGAGAGAGAGAGAGAGAGATCAGACACATAGCAACTGGTACTACCCTCAGCCCCGTGGGTGAACTACTCCCTCCTCTTCATGGAGAGCGCCGGGATGATGAAGATGGCCATCGATAATGGACCCCCCTCTGGAAGGGTACCAGTATAGGGTTCTGATTGGTTTTTGATGGCTACAGAGGCTTGCGGCGGTGGAACTCCCGATCTAGGTTTCTTTTCAGGGGTTTCTATATTTATAGGAATTTTTGGCGTCGGTTTCACGTCAGGGGGGGAGGGGGGTCTCCGAGTCAGCCACGAAGTAGGGGGGTGCTCCCTCCACCCTTGTGGATGACTCGGGACTCTTCTGGCCCAACTCTTTTGCTTTGGGGGTGAGGGAGTCCTAGATTAGGGGGTCCTCGGACAGTCGGACTATATGCTTATGCCGGGCTGTTGGACTATGAAGATACAAGATTGAAGACTTCGTCCCGTGTCCTGATGGGACTCTCCTTTGCGTGGAAGGCGAGCTTGGTGATCCGGATATGTAGATTTCCTTCTCTGTAACTGACTCTATATAACCCTAGCCCCCTCTGGTGTCTATATAAACCGGAGGGATTAGTCCGTAGGACAAGAACAACAATCATAATCATAGGCTAGCTTCTAGGGTTAGCCTCTACAATCTCGTGGTAGATCTACTATTGTAATACTAATATCATCAAGATCAATCAAGCAAGAAGTAGGGTATTACCTCCATCGAGAGGGCCCGAACCTGGGTAAATATCGTGTCGCCCGCCTCATGTTACCATTAGCCTTAGACGCACAGTTCGGGACCCCCTACCCAAGATCCACCAATTTTGACACCGACATTGGTGCTTTCATTGAGAGTTCCACTGCGTCATCACCATAAGGCTTGATGGCTCCTTCAATCATCTATAATGATGCGGTCCAGGACGAGGTTTTCCTCCTCGGACAGATCTTCACACTACAAAAAGTACACTTCCGTGATGATACGTGTTTGTCACAGTAGGTTGCGTTATTTTTCATGCATGTACATCCATGACAAATTTATGACAGAATAAAGATAGTCATACCTGTGTTGTCGTACAAGTGTTCCATGACATTACCCAAATTATCATCATAGAAGTGTCCACTTCCATGACGATAAATTGCGCGTCACAGAAGTGCTTTCGTCAAGGGTGACCGACACGTGGCATCCACCGTGACGGAACGCCGTTAAGCTATCGGGTCGGGTTTTAGATCCGATAACCCGTTAACAAACCCGACCAATGGGGATTTTCCACGTGTAAAATCATCATTGGCTGGCGGAAACACGTGTCGGCTCATCGTTGGGACAGATGTCATCCACTCATTGGACAGAAGGCGCCTATGATACTTTGACACGTGGCACGGCCCAACAGAGGCCCATTCCTGTGAAAAGGCCGGCCCGTTTGACTTGGTCAAAAGGTGGCGGGCCGGCCCATTGAAAGCCTGTTAACGGCTTGTTCGCAAATAGCCCATTTACAGCCCGCTAACCCAAGGCCCTTTATGCCCTATCCGAATTAGGCCCAATAGCGTCAACTGGGCCATCCAATATGATTCCAGCCCGTTTTCACTTTGGCCCATGTATGGCCCATGACGTCTTTTGGCCTATATGAGGCCCTTTGTAACTCTTGGCCTATTAACGGCCCATGGTGAAACTGGCCCGTAAGAACAGTGTATCACTTTACACTCATTAACGGCCCGTTGTGAAACTGGCCCGTAATGAACAATGTATCACCTTATACCCATTAACGGCCCATTATTCTGTTGGGCCGTTTCCAGCCCATTTATCTTTTAGCCTTCTCAGAGCCCATTTATTCTTGGGCTCATTTCCATCATTCGTTTACTTACGGCCCGTTACTGTCGTTTTCTGCTTGCGGGCCAAATTCAGCCCGTGGTTACAGTCGGCCCATTTGTGGTCCATTAATACATTGGGCCGTTTTCATAGCGTCATCAAATTCGGCCTGTTAACGATGGCCCGTTATGGTCGGCCCATGAACGGACGATTCCAACTCTAGCCCGTTTATGGACATAATGCGGTCTGTTTGGCCCATGTTTGGCCAATCGATCATACGACCCGCATAAGGCCCATTGATGATACGACCCACAGAAGGCCCATTGTTTCTACGGCCCGTAGAAGGCCCATTGTTTCTACGGGCCGTAGAAGGCCCACTGTTTCTACGGCCCGTAGGAGGCCCAGAGTTACTACAGTAAATATTAGCCCATGGTTATTGTGGCCTAGTATTAAAAAATAGGTTATTGCAGCCACTAGCAAACCGCGGAAAAAGAACTGCAATGACTACAAGCAAACAAATAAACAAGACAAGGAAATATATAAGCAAGCAAGTAACGCTAGGCTATCACGGCTATTACACATATTACATCCACTGGGCATCAAAGTTCGCCACCAGTGCAAATATAGGGAACAAAGCAGCATATCATATACACTGGTTGTCAAAGTTGGCAACCAGCGCAAATAAACGCCGCAGCAAAACAAATCTAGAACTAAAACCACTTCAGAAGATCTCAAGAAACAATATCCTGGGTACCCAAAATGCTAGCAAGATGCTTAGCAAGCTTATTAACTTTCTCTTGTTTGGCGCTTAAATCCTCCAGCGCTTGTTGTTGCACCAGGAAATATGCATCTGAATTCTGCAGGGACTTCCTCAGTCCTTCGGCTTCCTGTCGCAGCACATCTGATCGATGTCTTTCAACTTGAAGTTGAGACTCAAGAAGACGAACTGATTCAGGCAGCGAGTTCGAAGAGTTTGTGCCAGCAGTAGTGGCCAGTAACTCGAACACTACATCAAGACAGGACTTTTGGGTTCCCTCACTGTTGTCAAGATAGTTTTATCAACTTTCTTGGAGACCAACAGGGATGTCTCACTATCTTGAACCTTATCTGCATTACTTCCTTTACCATTGGATAACGCGGTACTGTTCTCCAATATTTTGTCCGCATTCTAAAAGAGAAACAAGCAGACACATCACATGTTTACCATGTTGTATATGAAACTCATTTTGGTAAATGAGTTCAGTAGTAAAGTGGACAGGATAACAACATGAAACAAACATATATCTATGTACCATGGTCACTTTATGGTCTATATCATTCTAGTTTTTGTTGCCAAATCAAGATAGAGACACAGTTCAAATAATATTTGTTCAAGACAAAGCAGAATAGACAGAATATAAGTGTGGGAAACTATAGAGCAATAACAACACTTGTAATGTGCATGACATGAGAACATAACTGTTTATTCAATTGAAACTGAAATCAACATAGAGCAGGTTACAATAGCAAACCAGTTAAAGAAACAGGTTTAAAACATACATGTTGCGCCATTGGAGTTTCAATTCCATCCTTCAAATTTGAAAATAGTTGGTATGAGTAAATACAGTAATGCAAGGGCAAAGGAGTATGAACCATAGCTACAGAACCTGACCTGAGAACAAATCTTCTTCTCCTTTAAGTGTTGAGTTGGGATTCGGAGTGGTGGTCCTCGTGCTTTGGGCACTGCAGTTCCCTTACTAACTGCTCGTGTTTGGGTGCTCTGTGGTGGAGACGGTGTTGTGTCAACTAGAACTGGGTTACTATCTGCCGGGGTTGGGGTTAGAAGGGGTGTAGCTGGTTCTCTATCCAACTGGGTAGGGGTACAATCTGTGACAGTCTGGGTTATGTGTGGTGGATCTGGTCCTTGGGCAAGTAAAACCATGGTTCTATCTGCATCAACTGGTAATACTATCTTTTCTGAAGACCGTGTTGTTACTCCCTTAGATACTGCCATCACCCTCTCCAATTCAAATGGCTGATAAACAAGAAAAGTAATTGAAAGTATAGACATTGTATGATAGACAGGTGCAATGGATAGTGGGGAATAAAAGAGGGCATGAAATAATTCATATCTATGTTGTCTAACCAAAAAGGATAGCATGACACGGTTTCACATATATGATGGCTAACTAAACAGGATAACATGACACAATTTCACATTATGATGGCTAACTAAAAAAGATGGAAAGACATAGTTCAAAATATGAGACTATGTAAACAGGATGACATGATATAACTATATAATGTGTTTATTAAATAGGTTGGCATGCCATAATTCACATACATTCACCGATAGAATGCCATAATTCAAAATATGATGACTATAAACACTAAACAGGATGAGATGATATAACTATATGATGTCTTTATTAATTTGGTTGCCATGCCATAATTCAGATAGATGGTGTGTATGTACTATGTAAACATGATGGCATGATATAATTCAAATATATGATTTATATAGTAAGCAAGTAAGTGGATGGTAATCCATATATGATGTAAAAACTAAGCAATGCAAGACAACATGCATGACATGGGTAATATAACCCTGCCAAGTTTGAGCATAGACCTCAGGGGGGACATAGGACTGGTCATCAGTCTCTGAATCCTCCTCTGAGGAGCTCTCTGTAACCAGCAAGATGTCTGCTCAGCAGGTAGCATTGTATGCTCTGAATACATTGTTTTCACTCCAGATACTTCCATCACCGCTTCAAATGGCTGATGCACAGGAAGAGTAGTTGAATATACAAACGTTGTCGACAAATGGAACACGTAATACAAAAAAATGATAGCATGATATAATTTACATACATGATGATTGGCTAAACAGCATGGCATTGCATAATTCACATCTATAATGCCTTTGCAACAAGATAGCATTGTATAATTCACATATATAATGTCTTGCAACAAGATGTCAATGCATAATTCACATATATGGTAATTAGACACTGAACAGGTGGCATTCACACAAAGCATGTCTAAACTAATCAAATGACATAGCAATCCGAGACACCATATGCACGATATGAGCAACATAAACCTGCCAAGTTAGAGCATACACCTCGGGGGGGGGGGGGAATAGGACTGGTCATCTGTCTCTGAATCCTCCTCTAAGGAGCTATCCGTAACCAGCGAGATATGCGCTTTGTCAGATAGCATAGTCTGCTCTGAAGACCTTGTTTTCACTCCAGAATTTGCCATCACCGTGTCAAATGGCTGATGCACACGAAGAGCAGTTGAATGTACTAACATTGTTGACAAATGTAATATGTAACGAAAAAAAGGATGGCCTGATATAATTTACATATAAGATGACTGTCTAAGCAGGATGGCATTACAAAATTCACATATATGATGCCTGGCTAAACAAGATGGTGTTGCATAATTCACATAAACGATGAATAAACTAAACAGATGGCATTCACACAAAGGATGTCTAAACTAAGCAGAGGACATATTTGATGTTTAAAGTAAGCAATGCAAGACACCATATGCATGATATAACCAACATCAGCATGCAAGTTAGAGCGAAGACCTCAGGGGGTAAATAGGAATTGTCTTCTCCTTCTGAATCCCCCTCAGAACAGATATCTTCCTCTCGATTACAATCCAAAATGCGTGGAGGGGGGCTGCCTTTGCGCCTACCATGGAGCGACGTCTGCATGAAATTTTATTGCTACACAAGGCTCGTCTCTTTTGCTCTACATGTTCAGTTCCATTGTTTACAATAACTGTCATGCATAGGAATAAAACATAGTGAGATTATGTAAGGAGTGCATGTAGAAATCCAGAGTGATGGTAGCAACCTGTGGATTGACCCAAAACCAATAATAGCAGGCAGATAATGGCTTCAGTTAAAAAATATAGATAATGGCTTCTTTACTGTTTGTTTCCCACCCAACATGAAACTCATAGTAGACACCGGAGATTAACCAGGTAGTTGATAGATACTATTGATTGCGGCCCCGATATGTACCCCACAACCATTTAAAAACTCAAGTTTGACCATTAGTTTGGAGCTGAATCAGAGTCTAATCAGTGAATATGATGATAAAGTAGCATGTAATATTAAGCGATGCATAACGTAAGAAGACACGAAAGAGTGCAACCTCTCTTGCGGACCCGTGTAGTCCTCGAGGTCATCTGCTCGGTTGATGATGGTAATGCAGTTTTCATGGCTGCTGGCGGTGGGGAAAAAGATCTGAGGCAGCGAAAGACAGTCTGGAGGCCGGGTCCCTGCTGTGCTAGACCCTTCTGTCATTGGAGCAGCTGAGCTGGGGTGGACAACGGCGCAGCAGGAGCGGGACAAACCACACAAGGTTTTCTTTGACAACTATCTATAAGAGAAGTAATTTTGTAAGAGCTCGTTTGAGTTAGAGGATTCCAACAATGCAGGGATAGGAAATAGACAGGAATAGGATAGGAATGCACGTGCAAAACAGAGAATTTAAAAACACAGGATTTCTGTCGATCTGGGTGTTTGATTCACAACAATTGGAAGATCACATGATGCAAAGAAGCATGGTGACATTAAGTAAAACCACAAGAAAATGTACGGTTATAATGCTATTATGCTACTATATCTTAGCCTTGTGCTTCATGAATAGGAATTTGAAAAGGAGGACAAGTGAAAATTAAAATACCTACGTTTTTTCTTTCAAGGAGACACTAAAGGAACAAATCCGTGTGCTCAGTGGATAATATATATAACATGTAGAGTAAAAAAGAGATGCAACAAGTGTACAAACTCTTTGGCAAAGCCATGTCGATCTCAGCGTGATTGGGTTGTCCGGTGAGGATGCTCTGGCCGACTTTGCTGTCGGAGGAGGCGAAGAAGATCTTAGGCGTCTGGAGATGGACCCTGAGGTACTGCTCCGCTGTGATGGAGGGTTTCGTCCTTGGAGCAGCTCCGGTGAGTTGTACGACGACGAGGCTGAAGCAGGACAAGAGAGACAACGAACAACGTTAACCTTAGTGGAATTATAATAGCATCTCCAATACATGACGTAAAATACATAACCACAAAGTGGTTGATGTAAAATACATCAGCCGCTCATCTCTGAACTTAACTGTCGAAACTGAAACTGTCGAAACTGAACTTAACTGTCGAAACTGAATTTTGCTGTCGAAACTGAATTTTGTTGTCGAAACTGAATTTTGCTGTCGAAACTGAACGCACTAGCTAGGTGAGGCTACACGTTGGTCGACTGAATTTTTCATCTCTGGTCAGTCGATTTTGCAGCCGTTGGATACAAAATCAAGGGCCTGTGGTTCATCTTCAACCCCCACCCCCCTGAGCCGCCAGCCACCACCGGCCAAACAGCAGCCCACCGCCGCCCGCGGCCGGCGGTGCGCCGCCCCACCCGCCCC
>NC_041385.1:218587080-218603238 GCF_002162155.2 Triticum dicoccoides
GCCCCGCCACCGCCGGCGACCACCGCCCCCACCCTGAACCCTAAGATGATAGTGGGGTACCTCTCTGGCGATCCCCCCTCCCTGCTGTGGCTGGTTCTTCCTTCACCCCGGCGATCCCCCCTACCCCCACCCCTTGAAAATCGACTGATCCAAAAGTCGATTAAGTCGATTGAAGTGTAGCTAAATCGGAGCAGCATTGCAAGCAAGAGCAAGAGCAGAGCAGCAGCGCGAGCGAGAGCTAAAGCAGTAGCAACTCCTACTGATGTGGATGTCACCGCCGAGGGAGCGACGCCGTGGAGGAAGTGGCTGGTGACGCCGCCATGCATGGAGCCGCGCCGTGTCGGCTCGGGATGGAGCGCCGACAGCACCGTGAGATCGAATCAAGAAGAAAATTTGGCGATTAGTGTACAACCTCTTTGGTGGCGCCGATTAGGCCGCAACTTCATCGGAGGAAACGGTGATGATGATGCTCTTTGGGTGGTGCAGGTGAAGACGGCGGTGTGGGAATGGAGGTGGCGCGAAAGACGAGGGGAACATCGGGGCAACTCCTTGGAGGTGGAGGACGGGGTGGCTGAACCGGCGGGACCACAAGATCGACGACGGATCCTCATCCGGTACGGTGGATGTGGGACATCGAGGTGTTGCTGTGGACGACGTCGTCGGGGAAGAGGCTCCGGCTGGGTGGCGGACGAAGCAGGGTGTGGGGATTCGTCGCGGGTTTTCGCGGCCTCGGTGTACGAATGGGTGGGCAGATGGGATGGCAGTGGGGAACCATGGCTTAGGTACGCGCTTGTCCGAAATGTGGGGTAAGTTACGAAAGTACCCCCACCGACTTGAGGCGCTTCTTTCGGTTCAGGGGTACCACGGGCATTTCACGTGTCGGGATTTCACGGGAGGTGGGAGTTTTGACGCACGTTGTAACTTCGGTATATCAAGGCGCGGGTTGAGATGGAGGGAGTTGTCGGAGCACAACGAGACAAAGATATATCTTAAATATTTCGGGCTAACAAGGCGCGGGTTGAAATTTGCGGACAAGCCTAACGTGTACTGTACCAAATCAATGTGCACTACAAATGTTACTCAAAACTTTGAATTCATGTTATGTTCAATTAAAATATTTCGCTACGTGTATAATGCATGCAACCTACTACTCAAATGAACGTTTTAGTGCATTCCAAACGTATATACTACCGCTTCAATATGAATTAAATTTGAATTCGTTTCTCTATTTGAATAAGATCTACAGTAATGATTGTTGTGAAGTCAAAGCATTTGAATTCGTTTCTCTGTTTTAGTAAGATCTACAATCATCATTATTGTCAAATTAAACCATCGTTTGTGTATTATCTTCATAGCACACCACATGATTAGTCTCGAGTTACATATGAACTATGTGTACTATATGAACTCGAACTCGATTTTTTGAATCCACTTTATTTTGATTTCAAATCACACTACATTTCTAGCTCTAGCTAGATCTTCTTATCTAAACCATGTCTCATATGTATAATGTGTTTATCACATTATGTGCCCCGCCCCCTACGCCTACGAGTATTTAGATGTGAGTTGCAAACACCACACATTACAACAAATTCAAATAAAATGTGAGAATGTTCGATATATAGTATTGTTTTGATTGTTCGATATTTAGTTGTAAGCTACAAACGGCACACATTATCACAAATTCAAATAAAATGTGATATTGTTTGATGTATAGTATGGTTTAGATTGTTCGGCATTTAGCTGTGAGTTTCAAACGCCATGCATTATCACATTATGGTATAACATGTGCACAACTCATGTGTCACCGCTATATTCATGCATGCATATGTTTAAAACACTATGATCTCCTATTCAAATATATGAATCCGCTTTCATATCAAATTATGATCTTTGTTAGTCTCTTACACCCACACAATCCTCTGACCTTTGTAGCTACCACTAACTTTCTCTCGTGCATGCACACGCCCTCCTCGCCCTCCCCCTCCGTCAGCATTTTATCCACCGGGCACATTCATTTTTTTCTTTAGGTCGTTCTCCCAGAGTCTCCACAACTCCTTTCCTACACATAACGATCTATAAACCTCTCCAGCGATGCCTGCCTACAACATACACACACACCTTCAATCTCCTCCTTTATGTGTCCTTGCCTCGTGTCTCTCATACTGTCACACACACGTGTAAACTCTCGCCCCTCTTTTCATCGATCTCACAACCGCACACTCCTCCCCCTATCTAGCTAGTAGCTGGGCCTCTCGCACCACCTCCTAGCTCCATTCTCTCTGTCTATCCGTCTCGCTGAGCCTTATTTGCCTCTAACAAATAGACGTACACCGACCGATCTCTCGCTATACATATAGCTAGCTAGGTCCTTATAACTCATTTTTACCCACGCATCGATCGATCTACATCATTAGTTGTGTCTCTCCCTTCCTCCGACAAACAACAATTGATCTACCGATCTAGTTAGATTTGCTTACCAAACCCATGGTTCCCATTCATCATCCATGGATGCGTCCCGGCAGATCTATCACGCACATGCACACACAGAAACACATCCCCACTCTTATTGATAAGATTGCAGTTCCACCCTCAGTTTGTCTAGTAGGCCTCTCCCACCATCTTCGAGAAGCAACTCCATGACCCATCCAGCACTCTACCCCTCTCCCTCCCTCTCTCTCTCCTCTCTCTCTCTGTCCCATCATATTTCCCGTCCTTCATTTATGTATGGATGTCGACCGATCTCCCTCAAGACATAGCTGGGTCTCTCCTTCTCAACACATATACGAGTCGTTCTACCTCTATAGTTAGGCCTCTTCCTACCCCTCCCCCACCGCCTCCCCCCCCCACACACCGATACATTGAGCGCTCTAGTCATGTCTCCCTGCCACACACAAACTTGACATGTGCCCTCTAACGTTCCGGTAGGCCAATCGCCCTATATCTTTGACTTGCACACACACACAATTTCGATGGCTCTCTTCATCGATCTCGCACCCACCCACTTGATCCCATCTTCGACTCTATCGATAGCTATGACCCCTCCCTCTCTTCTCGTGGATTGCCCGACCCTCTATATATGATATGGATAGGCCTCCATTTCACACACATTGCATGCAAAATTTTGTTTGAGATGTCATCGACACGTATTCCCACAAATAAGTCACTAAATCAACCCCCCACCCCACCCCCACCCCCACCCCAAAACAAAAAACACTCACGAACGCGGTTTTTATCTCTCACACACACCCACGTAGGTGGGGGACATGCACGAAGAGAAGAGGTGCATGCATGGCACACGTACTCCCGTCTCTTTCCCAACCACGCCCGCGCGGGTACATGGTGGAGCTCATTTCTGTACGAAAAAGGCAGCCCACGTGGTAATTTGGCACGTGTACTGGTTGTCCACTTGGTGGAGGGAGGATCGTCTACCACGGGTGAACAAACAAACTGCGACTTGACGCGTTATGTTAAATTAAAAAAAGAGGCAAACCATGTGGGGCCTACCTTAGAGGCAAGGCTCTATACACTGGAGTAATTTTGATGTGTCCCGTCAACTCGCAGAATGAGGAGAAGCTTGCTTAGTACGCCGTCTCCCCCACCCACGGGCACGGTGGCTCGCAGGATGAGGTGAAGCTTGCTCAGCCTTATGCCCGCTCCCTCGCCCAAGCGCGCGGTGGCTCGCATGACGAGGATGTAAGTGCATCTAGTGCCACCCCTAGTTGGTTTTGGAGTATTGACGACAAAGTTGGTTGAGGGACTAATGCGTTTGTGAGAATTGCAGGATAACGCAGGTAGTGTCCCACATTGATTCGGTTTACCTACCGGAGATGACCCCTAAAAATGTATGAAGACATTGAAGACAATGGTGGTATGTGAAGATATTCATATTGAAGACTATGACATGAGAAGACATTGAGTGAAGACTATGGAGCGCGAAGACTGTGTTGTTTCGTTGTTTCCTTTTCTTCTTTGTTGAGTCATAGGAACCACCGTACTGTTAAGTGGGGTCCAAGTGAACAAAGTCAGAATGACTGAAGTGATGCTCAACCCAAATCCTATGTATTCGAGCGAAGACAATGAGAGCAAATCTTATCCAGAGCTGGATGAGTCAGCTTTGCTTGTAGCCCAAGTAAAGTTGCCGTGTGTGTTTGAAATCTGACCGTTGGAACACGTGTCAGTTCCTTAGTGACCCAGGGTCATTTAGGACATATCAGGTCGGGTTGCCTTGTGGCTATAAATAGCCCACCCCCTACACCATAAATTGGTGGCTGCTCAGAGTAAGTTCATGGCTTTTGTCGTTTGAGAGCAACCCACCTCGAAGCCTTTAAGAGAGAGAAATCCTTGCGAGGACAAAGCCCAAACACCCAGAGCCAAAGAGTGTTAGACATCACTGAAGTCTTTCTGTCTGAGTGACCTGAAGACTTATTACACTTGAGGACTGTGTATCCTCCAGCCGGTTAGGCGTCGCATTCTGAGCATCCAAGAGTCATTGTGGATCGCTGGTGAACGAAGTCTGTGAAGGTTCGGAAGTCTACCTTGAGGACTTACGAGAGTGATTGGGCGAGGACTGTTTGTCCTTAGCTCAAGGGGAATAAGGTGAAGACGCGGTCTTCTGAGTTGAATCTCAGCCTCCCTAACCAGACGTACAGTTGTCACAACAACTGGAACTGGTCCAACAAATCCTGTGTCTTCAACAAGTGACTGGTTCTATCCTCTCCCTCCCTTTACTTTGAGTTTATCTTTGTGAAGTCATTGCCTATTTGTCGTACCTGTTTGACTTCATTGCTTGACTACTATCGTTGGTTGGCTTCATACTATCTTCCATCCTGATCCTTACTACCAAGCTGCTATTAGTCTTTATACTTTCACATTATTGCATACTTGACTATGGTTTGCTTGTTGTAGTTTATCTTCCGCTGCATATCAATTAGGTCATTTCTATTGTTTGTCTTCGAAACTTCCACGTTTTGAAGACTTTGATAAAAATTGCCTATTCACCCCCCTCTAGTCGATAACTAGCACTTTCAATTGGTATCAGAGCAAGGTACTCCCTCGTTCTGTGTGATTCGGTTTAACCACCTGGAGTTTAGCTATGTCGACTACAAGGATAATCAAAGTCTCTACTGCTTGCCCCGTGTTCGATGGAACTGAATATCCCTACTGGAAGAATAAGATGCGCATGCATCTTGAAGCCATTGATGTCGACCTCTGGTATGTCATCAAGAACGGCATTCCCAAAACTGGTGAAGGTGTCACCCCTACTGATGTCAAGAAGTTCATTCAACTGGACTCTACTGCAAAGAACATCATCTGTGGTCATCTGACCAAAGGAAAGTATGGCCGTGTGAGTGCTCTAGAAATGTCAAAGCTAGTCTGGGACTGGCTATCCAAGGTCAACGAAGTCGTCTCAACTCAGAGAGACCAAAGGATCAGTGTTCTTCGCAACCTCTTCAACCGCTTCAAGAGAAACGACAATGAAAATGTCCAGCTCATGTTTGATCGCCTCACCGACATCACAAATGAGCTTCAGGCTCTCGGCGCCACTGAGATTACCAAGCATGAAATCGTCAAGACACTACTGGGATCTCTTGACAGCTCCTTTGACACCCTTGCCCTCATGATACAAGAACGCCCTGACTTCAAGACACTCGATCCATCTAATATACTTGAGAGGCTCAACACACATGAGTTCTAGCTTTCTGAGAAAAGAGATATCTATGGTCCCAACTATGTCCGAACTCGCGCTTTGAAGGCAAAAGTTGTTTCCTCATCTGAAGAAGAATCTGATTGCGGTTCTGATGATCCTGAAGACATTGGAAAGGAACTTGCTATGCTTGTGAAGAAGTTCCAGAAGTTCACTAAGAAGAAGGGCTTCAGAAAGCCTTCATGATCTAGCTCAAGAAATGATGAAGCTTCCACTCATGACAACAAGAAGAGAACATGTCACAAGTGCAAGAAACCTGGACACTATATCTCTGAGTGTCCACAGTGGGACAATGAGAAGAAGAAGAAGAAGAGCAAGGAATATGATTCTGATGACAAGAAGAAGGAGAAATCTTCAAAGTCTTCTTCCAAGTCCTCATCAAGGTCTTCATCTCATAAGAAGAGCTCATCTGGCAAGGCTCGTGCTTTTGTTGGCAAGGAAATGGATTCAGAGGAGGAGTCTTCTTCTAAGGAGGCGGAGGTGGAGTCTGAAGAGGAGTCCGACCCTGGCGTTGCAAGTCTAGCTCTAGCCACAACCTATGTTGCCAAGTCCATCTTCAACACTGAAGACAATGACTTCCACACCAATGCTGAAGCTGGTGACAAGGATGATCCTGCTCCCACCTACTGCTTCATGGCACGTGGTGCCAAGGTAAAATCACGTGATGCTTACTTTCAAACATCAAGTGAAGATGACTCTGATTGTGAATCCAAACCCAGCTACAAAACACTTGCTAAAATTGGAATTGAACAACAAAAAGCTATGGAACATACTCAAAAACTGTTAGAAAAAAGCGATGCCCTGTTGGATGCGGAAATGACACGTTCACAGTCCTTAGTTGAAGACATAAAAAATCTTCATGCTAAGTACCAAGAACTTGGAAGTCTTCATGAGACGCTCTCAACCACTTATGAAAAGCTCTCCTATGATTATCTTCAAAGGAAGCAAGAGCTTGAGAAATTGAAAGCGGCTCATGAAGATCTTCAAAAGGAGAATGAGTCACTTCGCGCTCAACAGATCAGTTCTTCTCAGGATGGATTTGAACCACCATGTCTAAAATGCATTGAGCGTGATAACGCTACCTCTGTTGCTGAATGTTCCACTGCTGCTACTATTGCATTGTCTTCAACTACTGATGTGGAAACTAACCCCTCTACGGAGGATACCACTACTGTTGCTGATGAAAATGCTAGGTTGAAGACATTGCTTGAAACAGGGATGTATAAAAGTCTGAAAGGACATCAGACACTTTGCGATGTCCTCAAAAAGTAGATTCTGAACCGAAACCCTAGGAAAGAGGGTGTTGGGTTTGAGAGGAAAATGAATGTTGATGGTTTCTACTGGAAGCCTGAGCAGTATCCCAAAACCACATGGGTTGCTGCAAAGGAACCTTCAGTGGATCCATCCACCTTATCTGGCTTTACCTCTGCTAATCCTATTATCATTGATGAATCCTTTGATGCAAACTATAAACTGTTCAAAAATCTGAATGGTGAAGTGTTTGCCAGGTATATTGGTACTAATTGCAGGAATGGACCACCTATGAAGAAGATCTGGGTTCCCAAAAGCTGTCTTGAGAATCTTCCAGTGAATGTCATCATGACACCACCAAGGAAGAAGACGAACCCCAGACCTATGGCTTCATATGACCCAAAGGCTTCATACAGATACAGGACTCACTTGAGTCACCCTAACGCCAATGTTTTGCAGGGAAATCGTACTCAAACTTATGAATATGAGCGTGTGTCTTCAAACCGCTATGTTCATAGAACTAAGAACTTTTCTGCTTATTCATATGAGTATCATTCATCTCCTGCAAGGCTATTTGCTAGGGCTCCAAAGCCGAAGTTCTTAGATGCTGCACTTAGACTCATTGCTTCTAAGCCACCCCTGAAGATGTGGATGGTGAAGAAGAATTAACTTTCTTTTGCAGAATAAGGTCTCCAGCCTGCTATCAAAGGCATCCGATACTATTGCTGGGGACCTAAAACACATTAAGGGACGCATGATAAAATGGTCTTACTATGTATTTCACATGTGAATCGCTTACCAGTCATACTATGAGTTCTAACCTTGATCTAAGCTGTGATAGTCCTTGTGTGCGTCAAATGCTTAGGCTTCACAACACTCTTTGTGAAGCCTATCCTCCAAACTGCACTGTAGGGTATGACACCTCATGCTTCAGAATGGATTATGGACAGCGGATGCACTAATCATATGACTGGTGATCGAAGTCTTCTCATGGACTCAACCTTACGTCCATCAGACAAGAGTCACATCACATTTGCTGACACTGGTAAAAGCAAGGTATTGGGTCTAGGTAGAGTTGCAATCTCAAAGGATCAACACATGGATAAAGTGATGCTTGTTGAATCCCTTGGGTTCAACTTAATGTCTGTCTCAATGCTTTGTGACTTGAACATGATTGTGCTATTTGGAAAATATCGTTGCCTTGTACTAATGGAATATGACAAGTCTCTAGTCTTTGAAGGGTATCGGAAATATGATCTATACATGGTAGATTTCTCAGCAGGTCCACAGCTTGCCGTATGTCTTCTTGCAAAAGCTTCAGAATGCTGGCTCTGGCATCGGAGGCTGGGGCATGCTGGCATGAGGAACTTACACACACTTGTCAAGAAGAAGCATGTCATAGGCATCGAGGGTGTCAAGTTCAAGAAGGATCATTTGTGTGGTGCCTGCGAAGCTGGAAAGATGACAAGGGCAAAGCACCCCTCGAAGACAATCATGACGACATCTCAACCCTTCGAGCTATTACACATGGACTTATTTGGCCCTACTCACTACTCTACCCTCACAACAACAACTTGTATCTATGGCTTCGTCATTGTTGATGACTACTCAAGATATACATGGGTGCACATAATTCTCTACAAGACTGAAGTGCAAGATGTCTTCAGACGCTTCGCCAATCGAGCCATGAACAATTATGGCGTCAAGATCAAGCATATAAGAAGTGACAACGGCACTGAGTTCAAGAACACCGGGCTTGATCTTTATCTGGATACAATGGGAATCACTCATGAGTTTTCTGCTCCATACACACCTCAGCAAAATGGCATCGTAGAGCGCAAGAATAGAACCCTCATTGAGATGGCTCGAACAATGCTCGATGAGTACAAGACACCAAGAAAGTTCTGGCCTGAAGCTATTGATACAGCATGTCACATCATCAACTGTGTTTACATCCATAAGCTTCTGAACAAAACATCCTATGAGCTCCTTACTGGCAAGAAGCCAAATGTCAGCTACTTCAGAGTATTTGGTGCTAGGTGCTGGATCAAGGATCCCCATCACAAGTCAACATTTGCACCTAGAGCTCACGAAGGCTTCATGCTCGGTTACGGAAAGGAATCGCACTCTTACAGAGTCTTCAACCTCTATCAGTACAAAATCATTGAAACTATGGACGTGCGATTCGATGAAACCAATGGTTCACAAAGAGAGCTCCTGCCAAGTACACTAGATGAAGCTCCGCCCAGCGAATCTATCAAGCTGATGGGAACTGGTGAAATCATGCCTTCTGAAGCACAGCCTGAAGAGGAACTTATCATTTCTGCACCAAACCAACCTGAAGACAATGCTCAGACCGAAGACAATCCTCCCAATGATGACAATGATCAGCAAGAGCAAGGTCTTCGTCCAGTTCATCCTTGTGTTGCAAATGAAGTACAAATTGAGAAGATAATTGATAGCATCAATGCACCTGGTCCACTTACTCGCTCAAGAGCAACACAGTTAGCAAATTTCTGTGGGCACTTTTCCTTTGTGTCAATATCAGAACCCAAGAAAGTTTCTGAAGCCTTTATGGAACCTGAATGGATTCAAGCTATGCAAGAAGAACTTCAACAGTTCAAGCTGAACAATGTTTGGGAACTAGTCAAGCGTCCTGACCCTCGCAAGCATAACATAATTGGCACAAAATGGATATATTGAAAAAAGCAAGATGAGCATGGTCAAGTCGTCAGAAACAAAGCACGTCTTGTGGCTCAAGGATATACTCAAGTTGAAGGAATTGACTTCGATGAAACATTTTCTCTTGTGGCTAGGTTTGAAGCTATTCGGATACTGCTAGCCTATGCTAACCATCACAACATCTTACTATATCAAATGGATGTGAAGAGTGCCTTCCTCAACGGCAAGATTGAAGAAGAAGTGTACATTGCTCAACCAACTGGCTTTGAAGATCCAAAACATCTTGATATGGTGTACAAGCTAAACAAAGCACTGTATGGCCTCAAACAAGCTCCTCGCGCTTGCTATGATACGATCAAAGACTTCCTGAAGAGCAAAGGCTTCAAACCTGGATCCCTCGATCCCACACTCTTCACGAAGACATATGATGATGAACTGTTTGTGTGCCAAATATATGTGGATGACATTATCTTCGGCTGCACCAACCAGAAGTATAGTGATGAGTTTGGATACATGATGCAAGAGCAATATCAAATGTCCATGATGGGTGAGCTGAAGTTCTTCCTTGGTCTTCAAATTCGTCAGCACAGTAATGGCATCTTCATATCTCAAGAAAAATATCTCAAAGACTATCTGAAGAAGTTTGGAATGCAAGATTGCAAAGGTTACACGACGCCAATGCCAGCCAAACACCATCTGGGTCCCGACGACAATGGTAAAGAGTTCGATCAAAAGGTATACCGCTCCATGATTGGTTCCTTACTTTACCTATGTGCATCTAGGCCAGATATTATGCTTAGTGTTTGCATGTGTGCTCGATTCCAAGCGGCACCAAAGGAATCGCATCACTTAGTTGTGAAGTGAATTCTTTGATGTTTGGCTTACACCCCCACACTCGGATTATGGTATCCAAAGGGTTCAAGATTTGATCTGGTTGGATTCTCGAATGCTGATTATGCTGGAGGCAAGGTGGATCGCAAGTCTACATCAGGCACATGTCACTTTCTGGGACGATCACTTGTCTGTTGGTCTTCAAAGAAGCAAAACTGTGTATCACTCTCAACTGCTGAATCTGAATACATTGCTGCTGGATCTTGCTGCGCTCAGCTTCTATGGATGAAGCAAACTCTCAAGGACTATGGCATCAATATGAAACAAGAACCTCTCTTCTGCGACAACGAAAGCGCCATCAAGATTGCCAACAATCCAGTCCACCACTCGAAGACAAAGCACATTGAAATTCGTCATCACTTTCTCAGAGATCATGTCATGAAGAAAGATATTGACATCATTCACGTCAACACTGAAGAGCAACTGGCAGATATCTTCACAAAGACCTTGGATGAGAAAAGGTTTTGCAAGTTACGGTGTGAGCTAAATATCTTGGAATCCTCAAATGTCCTATGATTAGGCACACATCCTAACACTTATGCATGTTGATGACTTAGATGTGCAACACACGAAGTAAAGTATATCTTCAATCAATGAAGACTTACATTCTGAGTGTGAATACATTAACATGGAATTTGACTTCAGAGTGCCACGATAATTGTGCTCGTGTTTGGGTCTAATACTTCCTATATGGTGGGTAACGCCACCACCAAATTTCTTGGTTTGAAGTGTTTCACTCATGGCGTTATTTTTGCAATGTTTTCGCATTTGGTTTGTCTTCAAATTTCAACTTATCTTCATGATTTACTTCACTATGTTGATTTGATTGCTTTCTGATATATATACTAGTGTTTTGTCCTCTACATCATTCACTTATAGCTATGTCTTCCATGTTAAATCTTTTGAACTAAGTGAATGTGATCGGACCCTAATCTCTCTATGCTCTCTATCTCAAACTCTATCTGTCCAAATCATATGCATTCTATTGAAACTGTCGAATGTCTTCTCTACATCCTTGTCAGCAGAAGACACAGAGACAAACATTAAGTCTTTTTAAACGATTCATCCTTATTGTTTGAAATCCGGAGAAGCCGGAACAACCATCCGACAAACCTGGCGGGCGTGGGAACGTGGGACAACTCTGAGTATGTTGCATGCTTGCCACGTGCCCCTCAGATGTGAACCGCCAGGGGCACCTGCGTAATTGCGCTATGCCACACACTTCCTTATAAATACATGTCCCCTGCGGTAAAGAAAACCTTCTTCCACCTCGTCAAAACCCTAGCGCCACCGCTAGCTCTCGATGACGCTGGCGACAAAGCGCTTAGCTGCCGCGACTTCTCCGACGCCGTCCTCACGCCGGCCGCGGACATCATCCTCTCCGCCGCCGCAGTAGGTGTCCTCCATCGCCAAGTTAGGGCACGGTGGATTGAACTGCTCGGTCTCCTATTCATCCCATCTAGCAGTTCTTCGTGTGGTAAATACAACTCTATTTTTACCATCTTTTTGATCCTCAATGAATCATCCTATTTACCAAAATTTGTTTCTGCCTATACAATGTTAGATCTATATGTCTGCATCTCATACTGCCTAGTATATTCACTTAAGCTTCATATCTAGTTAGATTCCTCACTTGTACTTATTCACGGATTCGTACAAATCTAGAACCAACTCTCAACGTATAAGTGAATGTCTTCGCATCATGAGGTCAATGTCTTCAAACTGATTTATCTTCAAAATCTTCTGAGAATGCATATGACCTCTTCCCCTTCCCTTGCATCTCTAATGCTGTCACAGGTACATGTCCGTGGGAGAATCCCTTGGTTCTCATAGTCTGCATTCATTTGAAGAATTCTTACAGCAACACATTAACTCTCCCGAAGCCAGTTCCTGTTTGTCCAGCAAACGAAAGCCTTTGAAGCCTTTGAACGTATTGAAGCCATTCAGTTTGAAGTTCATGGCTGCAGAGAAATCAGTAAGGAAGGGTGGCAGACAGCGTCGAGGGGGAACATCAAAAGATTTGCCTGATGACCTCACAGACCTTTACAAGACAGATCCTGAAGAGGATTATAATCAGCGCAAGACACGAATCCAATGGATTCGGTGATATTGGGCTGAACAATGGTTCAATACAAGTTCGTGACCCTGGAATACGCTGAAAAGAATGCTAGCAAAAGTCCTTGGGGTGATATTCTCTATCGAGGCCTTCCACCCAAGAACAGAGCTGAAGCTATTGCACAGGGTTTCTATCCTTGTATGGTCCATGGACTTCAGCCTAAAAATGCCGACCCATCATCATTGCTCTGGTGTCGTGACGATAATCTCTTCAAGCGCAACTTCCAGCATGCAAAGGCATCGGCCAAGGAAAACAAGAAGTCATTGGGATTAGACTTCAACCCTGGTCCCTCTGCTCTCCGTGCTGACGGCTCACGTGATGCAGAACCCAATGTCATCGGCCCCTTTTCCAACCTTGATGGCCTCATCACTTACATCTTGGTCCAAGGTGCCAAAGTGGATCATTCTGATAATGATGCTGACACTGATGAAGCCCCAGCTCCTCCTCCAAAGCCGCAGAAGATAAAGAAGACTAAGGCTTCACGATCAGCTGCTCCTCCAAAAGCTTCACGTCCGAAGCCACTGGTCACTGCACCTCCTGAAGACAGTGTGCAGTCTGAAGATCTATCACGCATCTCCAAGAAGACGGAGAAGAAAAAGAAAATCGTCAAGAATACTGATCAGACATTGACTTATGCAGCCATTCTGTGAGAAGAACACATTGATTTGTCTAGCAATGAAGATCTTGCAGATGATGCTCTTGAGCAACTGATCAAGAGCAAGGAAGAAGCAGAGATCTTCAATGATTTGCCTCTCTTTGATGTGGCAATCATCCATAACTTCATTGATGAGTGGTTTGACACCCCAAATCTCAGCTTTGATGATCTGCGACTTCCCATTGGCCTCAGCGTCTCCTTCAATGGCGCCATTGCTTCTGAGCTAGCTCTTGCTCAGCGCATCGTTGAACTGAAGCACAAGATCGACTATGAGAAAGCTCCGTTCAAGAAGCATGTGGCCAAGCTCAGCGTGCAAGATGTCAAAAACTTCAAGATCATGCTGCATGAGCTCAAAGAAGCCTTTCACAAGAAGCGCGAAGAAGCTAGAGGCTCTCGTGAGCGCATGAAGAGTCTGGCTGACAAGTGTGTGCTAGCCTACAATGAGGCTGAGAAGCACAAGGCTCTTGGTCATCCTGGCATTAACCCCAGAATGGCTGCAAAGGAGAAGAATCTATCAACTATCCAATCTGCACCTTGAAGGCAGGATGAACCCCGCATAGTCTTCCCAAGCAGCATGACTGGCTCGAAGCCAAAGGTCATGTCAACCGCTTCAGAACTGAAGAAGACGAGGGCTGCCGAGGCTGATGCCAGAAAAAGGAAAAACTCAGAAGCCCTCTGATGTTGCTCCCTCCAAGAATAAGCGCAAAACCAATAAGAATCGGGCTGCTCCCACAGAGCCCTTAGTTGTTGAACCTATCTCAATGGTTCGCCCTACATCTGAACACCAAGAACGACGGATGATTGTTCATGAGCCTGTCTCCAACGTATCTAATTTTTGATTGTTCCATGCTATTATATTACCTGTTTTGGATGTTTATGGGCTTTATTTTACACATTTATATCATTTTTGGGACTAACCTACTAACCGGAGGCCCAACCCGTATTGCTGTTTTTTTTGCCTATTTTAGTATTTCAAAGAAAAGTAATATCAAACGGTGTCCAAACGGAATGAAACCTTTGGGAACGTGATTTTTGGAACGAACGTGATCCAGAGGACTTGGAGTGCAAGTCAAGAAGCAGCCGAAGCTTCCATGAGATAGGAGGGCGCCCCCCCTATAGGGCGCGCCCCCTGTCTCGTGGGCCCCTCGGGCGTCCACCGACGTACTTCTTCCTCCTATATTAGCCTACGTACCCCAAAAACATCGAGGGAGCAACAAAAGAAATATTTCCGCCACCGTAACCTTCTGTATCCGCGAGATCCCATCTTGGAGCCTTCGCCGACACTCTGCTGGAGGGGGAATCGACCATGGAGGGCTTCTACATCAATACCATAGTCCTTCCGATGAGTTGTGAGTAGTTTACCACAGACCTACGGGTCCATAGTTATTAGCTAGATGGTTTCTTCTCTCTTTTTGGATCTCAATACAGTGTTCTCCCCCTCTCTTGTGGAGATCTATTTGATGTAATCTATTTTTGCAGTGTGTTTGTCGAGATCCGATGAATTGTGGGTTTATGATCAAGTTTATCTATGAATAATATTTGAATCTTCGCTCTCTCTCTCCCGTGTCCGAACGCACCCATCGCCGCCGTTCGCCATAGCCGCCGCCACCGGCCTCCCCTCGCCTTCCCGACTCGCGCAAGAGCTCCGCCCCCTCGCCCTGAAGCTCTTCGTCAAGCCACAAGACGCCGGACGCCCTGTGGAGCCGCCGTCGCCATCGTCTTCCTCCTCGGGCTCCGACCACCATCGCCGTCGATTCGCCGTCTCCAGTGCGTCCCCGAGCCCGCTTCGACGCCCGCTGCAACCGCGGTGAGCTCCGCCTCCGTTTCCCTCTCTTCTCCCCCTCGTTCCCGCGCCGTAACTCCGTTTCCCACCACGGCCGAACCTCCGCCGTCGCCGAGCTCGCCGTCGACGCAGCTCCGGTGACCATTTGGTCACCCCGGCGAGTCCAACAAGTTCGTAAGGCCCCGTAGAGCATCCCTAGCGCCTTGCTTCGCTCGCCTTCGAGCTCCAACCACGTTTCCGTGCACGACCGAACCCCGGCGGCCGCAGCCGAGCTCGCCGCCGTCGACTCCGGCCACCCCAGGCCCAGCCACGGCCACCGCCCGATGCGCCATCGAGCTAGCTTTCCAACGAACCTAGCCGCACGCCGTTTGGAGCACCATAGAGGAAACCCGGGGCACATGTACGCCGCGGACCTCGCCGGCGACTAACCGCCGGCGGGTTTGACTTGTTCGACCTGGGGTTTGACCCCCCCAGAGTCACTGACGCATGGGCCCCGTCGGCCAGGTGGTTAGCTTAGTGCTAATCACTGTTAATTAACCCCCCTGACACTGACCAGTGGGCCCCAGCGCCACTAACTCTTAATTAGGATTAAACTAACCCTGTTAAACCCCCCTGTCACTGACGTGTGGACCCCACACGTCAGGTTTGACCCCAGCCAGCCGCAGTTGACCACTGACGTCGTGCTGACGTCATGCTGGCGCAATATATATATTTCTGGATTTAAATTAAATCAGGAAATTCCAGAATATAATTTAAACTTCAAAAATTCATAACTTTTATTCTGTAACTCCAAATCAGACAAATTATATATGAAAAATGATCAGAAAAATCCAATCTATCCATCTGTACTATTTTCATGCATGACTAAACAAGTTAACCTGATGTTTAATGCAGAACAAGGAAAAGCCCTTTAAAAGGCCATGTTTGAGTTTGAAATTTGAATCTTTGATTCAAATCTGTTCAAACCCTTCTGGTTTTAGTTGCATTAGCCCAACACACTCATATTGCCATGTTTCATGCATGCATCATATTGTTGCACATTGTTTGGTGATGGTTGTGTATCGGTGTCCTTT